>NC_072731.1:210119860-210330242 GCF_026930045.1 Uloborus diversus | reverse complement strand
ATCAGTGTATTTGGAAAAACAATTGAGAGGGGAGAAAAAAAACACCCAGGAAGCCTTTAAGAGAACATTATAAGTAGTAGCAAAGAAGAGGAGAACTAAAAACAATTGTTTAAACAATCCTACGAAAGTTCTGTGACCATTGATGAATGATATGTCTCTGAAACTCTATTTTGTTCACTTCTTCCAGGATATTTTGTTTAAAAATCAAAGCTATGAGCAGTGAGCACGAGGAAAGGTTTCATCGAGATATCGTTACAATAGAGCGCAGATATCAGGGTTATTGGGATGAGTTAATGCTCACCAAATGCTGCTGAACTATTACCAAAGATGGTCCTTCTTTGACGTACAAAAAAGCAATCGAAAATGAAGCATTTACAGCAATGGACCAAAAGCATCCACTACTTTCCAAAAAATAAGCATTCTTTAATAAAACAGGACCTATTTAATAACATTTATTGCACAGGATTTATTTTTCCTTTTTATCATTACCTTTAAATCAATAAATCAATGTGTGGTTTCTGTGCATCTTTCTCCAGTGGACTTTTATGTTTCTTGAAAACAAGAGCTAATAATAAAAAAAAAAAAAAAAACGCTACCATATTCGTTTTTCTCGACCCAAAATTAGTGGAAATTGACTATTTAAAACCAGATTGCAGACGAAAAGTTCTTTTTTGTTGATTAGTGTTATTAAAGCAACAGATGAATGGTTGACCCCTGCGGTAGAGTTCGTCACTTTAACTCTTATGATAAATCGAGCTCAATTTAACAATAAACTTCATTTAGAACGACATTAAATAAAGAAACCATTCTGCCATAACTCTTCTTACTGTGTAAAAATATCGCCGCATGACTTCCTCGATGCTGCTCAAGTTCAAATTAACAAGCACCGCAAAATCCAAACGAAAAGAATAGAAAGGGAATTCTTCCCGCCATTTAAATGAAGCGAGGAATACAGATCGAGTCCAAATCGCATACGAATGTGCGAGGCGCATTTATTCGGGATATTTCGTCGGCTTTGCCTTGCCACTGGGCTCCCTTTCGATTATCTTCGGGGCACAGAATACTATTTCCGACGTCACATGAAAAATAAAATTTAATAGTCGGCGCGGGATAACGAATTTCATTACCTTAGCCTTGGTATTATTCCCAAATCTATTCGTCGTTTCAACAACAGTTTCTTGTTCCCTATTTTTGCCCTCCATCTCTCTCGCTGTCTCTTCATCGTGATTGCGGTTCTTATTCTTTGCCACCCCACCCTCCCCGATTTCCGAAGTTTTACATCCAGAGAGGGACCGAGCATAAATTAAATGATACTCGGCGGTATGATCCCTTATCTCTTAAAACATAGTTATGCGGCTGGGAACTTATCTGAAGGAACATGATGGCGATATCGACAATGATAAATTTCTTACGAACCGTATTACTTAAACGGCACAGAGAGCATGTGAGCATCGATGGGACAAACTTCTTCCGAAATGGCTAAGTTTTCATGAATGCTTCGAAACTCGAGAGCATCTATTTCGTTCGCATGAATAGATTACCTTTTATACCCGCTGTTCAGCAGTTTTTCCAGCATAAATCAAATATTTATTCTGGAAAAACTGCAAATCAATTTAATTTCTTTATCATATTGATAAAAATTGGAACATTCCCGACCCTATTGCATTGATATTGTCATTGGAAAATTGATAAAAATTGTAAATTATTATACAGTAGAGAACCAATTATCCGGGAAGTTCGGAACCATAGCCATCCCGGATATCTGAATTTCCCGTTTTTCTGGATCGCTAAAAAGAGCTTTTGGCCGATTGTTTATAAAACCTAAAGTACTATAATAAATAGTAATACGTATAAAAATAAGAAGAAAACAGTTTAGAAATGCTTATCAATATCGAAACATTAAAAACTACTAATGCGAGAATAATTTAAAAACCAAAAAGCTTAAGTTATTTAATGAGACCTGAGACCCTCACACTCATTTCGAGAAGGAAAGAAAAACACCAATTTTCGATGTTTTTAAATGAAAGAGTGTGAAGGGAAGGGCTAGAAACAAGTTTTTGAACGTAAATGTGCGATTCTTCTACTTATGAGAGAATTTGTATTCATGAAAGCGGTTTTTTTTTCTCACTTTTTTGTAAATGTTTGGCGGTTAGCGGTTATCGATAACTATTGCTTTTGCATTAAGTTAATACCAATTGAAATTTAATTTATGAGTTCCTGCAGCTTTATTATAGTCTTGCGTTTAACGATTTCTAGATTCAACCATCAACTATCCGGAAAAAATTGAGAATCGCGGCGTGTCACGCGCTTTTGCGACGTCACTTCCGCTCTAAAAGGTTTTAATTAAAAGCCATTCAATAAAATATTGCATTATAATGTGACAATATTCATTTCTTTAGTTTTCAGTTGGAATACAACACAAAAATTTCAGACTTACGTGTGTACTTTTTAGTTCAAGAAAATATTCCGGAAATTTTCCTTTGCGTTAAAAACGACCCTTTGAAGTTCATATTTGTAAACATTTTCCCGAGTTATAGATGAGTAATATGGTATTTATTAAGAAACCACTCATTTTCTTTTAGGTATTTCAAAAAAAAAAAAAATGCTTAGTTTTTCAAAAATTGAAAAAAATGCGTATTTTAAAAAATGGCGGGAAAATCGACAAAAGGTTGCTGGTTTTCTGGTTCCCTGATAAAAGGTTCAGCAATGTATTGATAGATAATTTCTTCATAAATCAATATAATTTCTGCATAAATCCAGCAGTTTTTCGCGCAAATTCGCTGTGAAAATTACATGCATTCAGACAGAGTTTGAAAGCAAAGGGGGAGGAGAGAGTCACAACTCTTCACTTGCATATAAAATACTATATTAGGATTGGAAATATATGCTGAAACGATAAGCTTTAGCATAGGGGTGCTCCTAGAGTCCCTCACTCCTCCCTTGCTGTGCCCCTTCATGCATGTATTTCGGAGATACGAGGATACAATTTATCAATGCAAAAAAATGGAGCGATGTGAGAAAAATTGCCATAAGGAAAGTAAAATGATGGAAAAACGTAGGGCTATCACCCCCCCCCCCCTTTTCAATGCTCTCTGAAACAAAAAATAGCTAAAACATTTTGTTCCCGTCCCTTATTTAATTAGCTTTTCAACACTATCCAAGCATATTTTTTTCCTATTTATTTTCTTTCACGTTTAGATAAAATATGAAAATTTTGGGAATTTGATTTTGCACAGAGAAGTAATACACATAACAGTGGCGGCACTACGGGGGAGCGGGGGGGGGGGGCGATTTGCCCCAGGTTTCACCCATCTGGTTGGTGACACCCTAAGTGAATTTGCAAGTTTTTGAAAAATATGAAGTTAAAATGCATTTTAAGACTACAAGTTTGAAAATTTTCCGGGGGGGGGGGGGGAACCCCCCAGAACTGCCCTCTCTACTTTTGTTTTTTTTTTCTGTGTGTGACACAAATGTAGTTGTTTCTGAAAGTTGTATGAATTTCATGCAGTCATGTTTATATAAAAATTTGTTTTTCTCTTGCGATTGTATGGTGGAGGGGAGGGAAGGGAGGGGTTACACCACAAATTACCATCCGTTATTTCGAGACACATTTTCAAAACATTTTCAGTAGTTCTGCATTTGTGCAATGGCATTTGCTTAAATCTCTTGGAGATAAGATCGCTTTAAAAATTTTGTTAAACGCCGTAACATCATTTATCTTTCATCGCTGAAGTCGCTCTGAGTGAAAAAACAACCTCCTCAGAAAAAAAAGTGACACGACCTCGAAATTGATGCCTGGACAAATTGTGGATTGCCATCAAGTCCTCATCCTCGAGAGGTGCGTGGAGTGGTGAAATAGGGGAGGGCAGATCGTTATAGCGGCGCGCGCGTCTATTAGCCTAATGATGTGGGCGATCCCCGCTTCACGAGGGCGGGGGGGAGGGATTTTTGCCCAATTAGCAGCCCCTTCACTGCTCGGGAAACATCGATTTATGCACTCAGAAGGTAAGTTGTGGAGAAGGCTGAGTTGTAAAATACAACAAACGTATGCAAGGTGCTTTTCCCTTCGAACAATGTATACGAAGAAGATATAGGAGTAGAATATTAGAAAATAGTGCACTTGCCAACCTCACAAAACAGAAAAGGAGAAAAAAAAATGAAAAAGCAGGAGAAATTTTTCCACCTTTGAATCAGTTGAGTGCTAGTACAAAACTAATTTTTCAGGTTCTTAGAAAAATAAATATTTAAAAGATTAATCCCTAAGAAATAAACTGGATGTTTTAAAATTCACTAGGTTTTAAGATCGTTTTAAAATTAAAAATAAAACACAGATTTATATATTTTAAGATTATTAACTACATTATATAAAACATCTTTCTTCAGCCTCGCAATTAGTTGGAGAGGGAAACTTGAAATGCAAAAATGATAAAGAAATTTATTCAATTATAATTAGCATTCATACATGATCTTTAGAGATGTAATGAAATATAAAAATTGTTTTTTATTCTAAAGTCTATTTCTCTATAAGCTTGGCTCGCACTAAGAAGTAAGAAATAAATATACGGTTTCTTGATTACAACACTCAAAAATTGCAATTAATCCAAGGACGGATACAGAAATTGTTCAAGGAGAGGGCGGTTGACTTTTTAGCTTACCTTTACTACGTATCTAATTATTTACACATGTTTTTCTTTTTTTGCAGGGGGGGCACACCATTTTTATCTGACACAACTAAATTTTTTAGATTTTTCCAAGGAGGTTTCTGTACCTATTCCTTTCCTTTTCAACCAAAGATCGTCTGGTATAGCCCTTTTAAAACTTCAATTCTGAAAAGCTTCCGGAAGAGAGATTCGAACCCCTTTCCTTTAATAAATGTCGTCAAAGATGGCATGCACTTGCAATTTATAACTTTAATTTGGGAAAATTGCCGATGCAGGCTCCCCCAAGGGAGGAGCGATCGCCCCCATCGCCCCTCCCCCTCCCTTGTATTCGTCCTTGAATTAGTCTTAATATCGTTATATTTAGGTTAATTCTAAAGCAGCCAATGAAACTTAAATTTAAAATTTTGGAGAGGAACAGTTACAGCTTTGCACGAATAGCTTTTTCTATACCTCCTATATTTCTTTTTCTCTCATATTTTATTCACGTTTTACTGACTGCTTTATTATTAACCTAAATATAACGATACTAAGATTAACTGTACTTTTTCAGCGTTGTATACAAGAAATCATACAGGTTACTTATTTTATTTCGTATTTTTTAGTGCGAACCAGGAGTATAGAAGTAGTCTTTAGAATTGAAAAACTATTTATCTATATTTTTTAAAAAGTTTTTTCGTTTTAAAATTTCTTTGAGATGATTTTTTTTAAAACATATTTGCTTGTTGTTCTTTTTTTTTTTAAGGAAAAAAAAAACCAGTGTTGACTTTTGTTTCAATGTAAAATGCTTCAATGTTTCAATGTATTGCGCACTAAGAGAGAATAACTAATGTTTACCGTTATCTACTCTAAATGTTGCAAAAATTTTTGCACGAATTTAAAGGCAGTTTTGATAAAGTATCGCGAAAAGACAAGAAAAAAAAGGCTTTTGAAATTGCTTTTAAACTGAGGACTTGTCTTAAAGCGAAGAAAGCTCGAAGCATGTTTAATTGAAAAGTTTAAACTGTCCAAAATCCACAAGTAGGATGCTTGATCAGGAAATTAATTTGTTAATTGACTTGAAATTAATTTGTTAACTTTATTAACAAAACTAACTTTATAATTACCATTATTTTTCATTGCTTTTGGCAGCATTTTCTTTTTTTTTTTTTTTTGTGTAACAAACATCTGATTCTTTTGGCCATAGTAGTCATTAGAGTTTCTAAATTTTCACTGCTAAGATGAACACGAAGTTACAGCTACTTGTATGCTGTACGCTTCGCGGAAGATGTTTCTGTGGTGGCAAGAGGCCTGAGACAGACTGAACACTAAAGCAGAAGCCTCCTGCCAAAAGCATCAGTGTGAGTTGTCATGTCTGTGAATGAGCCCACGAAAAGGTCCGAAATGTGAAAATTCCTATTCGTACTTCCTATGGATAGTTTGTATAGTTGTATTTGGTTCTAAAATGAGAAATAATCACTGTAAAAAAAAAATCCCCACCATAAACTGAGGGGTATACCAGTGAGCAGAATTAGGAAATAGTGCAACATTAACTCAAAGATGAAACGAGTCCCCAAAATGAGAAATTTTAAATTCATCAAAATCGTTTAATTTTTATAACAGATAACTCAGTTGTAAAATAATGAACTAATTAGAGGAAAGTTGCTATAGTTGGGCCACGTTAAAAAAAAATGATGCTTAAAAATTAGTTTTTTTTTAGGAAAAGAGGATTAAATTCCTCCCGCAGAGGCCTATGTTTAAAATTTTTGAATCATTCAAACAATGTTTTGAAATAATCAATTAAAAAAAATAACATAGTTTACGTCAAGAGCTCTTATAAGCAAGGGCGTGTAAAAAAATTTTGGGGCCCAACACAACGGCCCCCCTTCCTCCCTCCATACTGTTCACCCTTATGTCCTAAATAAGTTTTACCTCTCTTTTTGAAAGTCTTGGGCCAACTTCAGGCTCGGGCCCGGGCCAACAGGTGCCCCCCCCCCTTTGCACGCCCCGGCTTATAAGTCAAGATTTTTCGAAGCGAATCTGTGCTTTAGTTCAAGCGCTAAAAATGTCTTAAAAGCATATTTCATTAATGTGTAAATAATTCAGTATTTTTTTTTTTCAAAATTGAACGAAAATGTATGTGCAAATCGAAAAAATATAACATGGGAGTCAAGAAAACGTCATGGAGATTTTCCCCGCCCCAATAAATTATCTCGTACGTATGCTTTGAAAAACTTAGCTTGTTAAAAGTCTTTTTTAAGCATAACAGATTTTTTCTATAGTCTCTCTCAATAGGATTTTTTTTAATTATTACTATTATTATTTTTATTATTGGACTGCTTTTCTTTTGCATTTTTCCTCTCCAATCACTGTAGTCTCTACAAGTTTCTTGTAGTTTTGTCTTACACAGTATTTCATATATATGGATGTCTCATTTGCCAAATCGATTAACTCCATAAAACAAAAAATCAAGAAAAGTAATGAAGAAGATAGTGTTATCCATAGGAGTGAATACACCCTCGTGTTACATTTTCTGCCATCACATGGTCAGAAATGTACTGAACCAAAACTTTAATATAAATTCACATGCTAAGCATTGATAAAGCACTCTTAAAGCAGAAAGGAGGATTTTTTTTTTAAGTGGAGTTAATCGATTTGGCAATTGAGGCGTCATATAGGGATAAACACAAGTTTTTTCAAGCCCAATAACCATGCCATAAGCAATAAATAAGTTTGAATGCAAAGGCACAGAAAAGGGAAGATTAAACTTACTCTTCTTCGTGGCTGTATCCACCCCATTGAGTTGTCCGTTGCACACCCCCAATCCCACCGGGGGAGAAACCCCCGAAGAGACAAGGCCCCCAACCGCCGCCGCCGCAGCCGCCGAGAGTCCGCCGGGCGGGGCGGCGGCGTGCTGCAGGTGCGTTGCCGCCCCTGCGTGATACCAGGGCCAGGGCTGCGCCCCGTTCAGGATCCGCAGCTTGTCGTACACCAGTTCTGCGCCCGGCACGGACAGTTGGTGGGCGTGGGGGTGTTGCTGCTGCTGTTCTTTCTGGGCGGCCAAGTTGCGTAGTACCCTGTTTATAGAAGACACCTGAAAAACAGAATTATTCTTTTCACTTTTGAACAGATTTGTATTACATAGAAGTATGTACACAGTAATGTGGTTCAGAGAAACTTTTTTTCTGCTAGAGTCCAGGACACCCCCTATTTTTTTAGACTTTAGTATCATGCTGTAAAAGTTTTAGCTTCTTACTCAAATTTTAAGAGGGTGCTCAATGACCCCTTAATTTAACATTAGCCGTAACATAGAAAATGCCACAAATTTAGAGCATACCACAAAATGCCACACTTTTAGGCCACACCACAAAATGCCACACATTTAATTTCCATAGCGGTATTCTTGTAAATAATTATTTTATTGCAATGTATATGCATATTACTTGTGTATATTATAATATGTAGCACTGTTTATACAGTTCAATGTATTTTTTTGACCCCCCTCACCATATAATGAAGTTTCGAAAAGGGGATTGAGAACCCTCTTTCAGTTGAAAAATGAAGCTGAAATTCTTCCAGTACCTATCCACAAGACTAAAAATATTGAGGGGTATCCTGTTATCTAGGATACACTTTTTTTACATGTATTTTTGAACCACCCTAGTACACAGTTGTCCAAAAGTGAGCCCCCCCCCCCCCTCCATCTTTTTTTTTTTTTTCAACATTGTGCCAGTTATGTTTGTTGTGCTCAGTAACCTCGGTTGAAGATCATTCATATTGTAACCATTGAGAAGGGATAAAAGATGGAGAGAGTGAAGCTTGCAAATATTGAAGCAAGGATCTCAAATCGCGTGATATAATTTGAAGTAAAGTATAGGAAAAAATCAGGTTTCTTTTACTCGTTTTAAATAAAACGTGTGTCCTACTCGGCGTAGTTGAACCGTGTGACTTGGGATCTTTGTCTCAACATTTCCGAAGCCAATGATTCTACTTGCTCCCTCCAGTTACTGATTCCTGCTCTAAGGTTGTAACGCATGTGAATTCTGCCTAACGTTCTCACAAAAATTTTGTGAAGTTATGCGGATTGGAAGGTGCTTTTCCACAATCCGCGAAAACATGACACCGAATTCACATCTATTACGACATTCTTGGTGTTCTGCCGATGTTTATAACTCATAAGACTTGAAGGTAACTATGCAAAACAAATAATCACCCATAACTGACGTCATGTTGAGGGTACTCACACTTTCGGACCTTTCTGTACAGTTCATCACAGTGCTGGTAAAAAAAATTGCATCACCCTCGCATTTTCACAACAAGGGGATTATTTGAGAAGTTTTGATCGACTGATTAACGATGAATGTATATGAAATTCTGCAAAACTTATGAAATAAACATTTAACAGCAGGAGTCCGATAATTGTTTAGGTAGATCGGGGTTGTTTCCGGGCCAAGGCAAACTGCTGATCCCTTGCTCATTTTTCCATTTCTGAACCTGCGTGTGAGTTTAGAGAAAGAACGTTACTTAACCCCATGTCAATTTAAGTCTAGGATAAAGGTTTTTAAATTGTTACTTATCAGTTTTGCCCTATGGCATGGAGCAGAATCATCCTGGAAAATGATGTTTGGAACTGATCTCGGATAGTAGGAAGCAATTTCTCCTCCAAAATGCCAATATACACCTGAGCGTTTACTGTTCCTTGCACAAAGTGAAGCCCACCAACTCCTTGATCAGAAATACATCCCCAAATCATCTGGGATACGAGAATCTTGACTGTGTGTTGAATGCAGTCGGGATGATATGCTGCCTCTCCTTTGCGGCGCGGGTGATGCAATTTTTTTTACCACCACTGTATATTACTAACCGACGGATCTGTAACTGGGTAATTTATTTGGCTGTGCGACGTCTGTTTTAAGATTTTCGTTTTCAACTATAATTAAACCTCGGAAAATGCAAAAAAAAAAAATAGACGCTTGCAGAGGATGATTAACTATTTTAATGTTCAGCGGACGTTGCCCCACGACCAAGAAACTTCTCTCACAAACTTTTTTTTTTCTTTTTGCTTTCACGGACGCAAAGCAGGAAGAAAAGGAGCATAGTTATTATTAGTGTCTTGCAAGTAATTATTCATTGTATACATCAAAAAATGTCAGTACTGAAAAAATTGTCTAAGTCAATCAGTCTCACGCCTGTAAATTTCATGCATTTTGGAAAAAGGCACTTTTGATTAAATTCAAGCATACCGACTTTATATTACGGCTGAGCAATCTAAATCTCTAAATCACGCTTACAGATAACTTGAACCTTTTTTATTAGCTTTTATTATACTTGCTTTATCGTGGATGTATTGGTAGGTTAAACTCTTTAATCAATAAAAAAAAGTGAATAATGATAATTACTAAATAAATTGTCGATAAAGAGGACAAATGAATTTCATTTATTTCTTGAATGAAAATGAAATTATTATTTACTAGTGGTACCTGCACGGCTTTGCCCGCAGTTGAAAATTAAAGGGTCATACGATTCGCCTGTATATTTACAAAATATGGATGACGAATTTCTCGCCAATTGGCTATGTTCATTTGCTCTCCCATTCCACGTCATGACAATTTCGTAATTTACTCGTCCATCTTATGAACTCTCCGGAATGTGTTCTTAAAATTGAAATAGAAAAGGAACAAAATCGAATTTTCGAAAAATCGCTTCGAGGTGCACATTCCCATGCTACAAATTAACTTTGTGCCAAATTTCATGAAAATCGGCCGAACGGTCTAGGCGCTATGCGCGTCACAGAGATCCTACAGACATCCAGACAGAGAGACTTTGAGCTTTATTATTAGATAAATTAAATAAAACTTTTCAAGAGGAAATCAAGGTCCGATTTTTCTGCTATGCACGATTCAATTTCCCCATCTATTCCCGCAAAAAACAGCGCTTTGGGAAAACTTTTACGTAACAGTAAATGTATGTTTGAGCTCTTCATTTCATTTCAATACGGATTTCAGCAGAATTTCCTGAAAATGTCACCAACACCAGGAAATGTCACTTACGCTCCTAAAATGTCCCGTGCACGATATTGTATTAAAACGTTCCCCAGGCACCATGGTGCCTTCCAAACCACCTCGTACTGTCCAATAATGGAAAGAAAATAATGTCCTGCGTTCTCGCTTTCCATCAACACCTCACTGATTGACAGAAGAAGAAAAAAGTGGCCTCATGCGTTTGTTGTGGCAATGAAAGGAGGAAACCCGGGGTCCCCGCAGGTAGGGGGGCCCCACGCTGGCATTTTGACGGCCGCACAAGTGAAAGCAATTTGCACGACTGCGTGGCACGCTACCGAAATCCATCGTTGTTGGTTTTTGTCACAAACGATTCTTTACAATTAAAGACTTTCGATTTTATTCCCGAAAAGTAAATTACATTTTTCGCCTGTAATCTAACCTTTATTCGAGATGTTTTTCTATACATCTTCTAAAAATATGTATTTTAAATTTCAATTACTGTCGTATTCCTGTCTATTCATTTTTCAACTGTCCCGTTTTGATTGTTCAAATTCTATCCGATGCTGCAGGCGCAACAAAGAATTATTTCTGTGTGTCTCTGAACATAGAGTCCTCCGTTTCTTTGGCTCTCCACGTCTTTTCTCTCTTTGATGATTGTAAGCAGTTTGTTTGGGTTTGGTGTCTGTGTTTATTGCACTAAAACTAATGAGTTTCTCGGTTTCCAAGTGAAATATTTAGTAAAATGCAATCAAATTTTTTTTTATACTTCATTTTTCTCATGTTTTTTTTTTTTTTTTTCGTTTTGAAATGTAATATTTGAGGCGAAACGTTTTGAAATTTAAAACATATTTCTGTGTTAACTATCCTTTCAACATTAAAGTTGTCTGTTTCGTGAATAATTTCATTGTATTGTAAATTATCAAACCAATCATAATGGATAATCATTTTTCTTATAAAAACCTCTTTCGATCCAAGTATGTCACCAGTTTTATGCCAAATAACTCTGACCACCAAATTAAGAGAAGGGCAAAACTACTTTTGATTGAGTTAAAAACCAATGAAACAATGAGCGTGTTGTATTTTGTAATGGTATGTTTTTCTAATGTTTTCAAGAATTTTATGCTTATCGTCTGAAAATCAGTGTATTTTTTGCATTATATGACTGAAGTGGCGTGACGATATTCGTACCTCAAAGCCAGCCTAACGAAAATCACACATTCACTACTTTGTAAGCAAGAGTAAAAGTGTTTGTTGATTGCATGCAAGTTCAGGACTCGCGCTCTTATAGCGATGGTAAATAATTATGAATTGATTTCTTCCACGTTGTTACGGCTCAATGTGGAATAAGATTCCACAGTACTAGCTTGAAATCGCCATTTTCGGACCTGCTTTAGTCTGATCCTGAGGTACAGAAATGTCGCATGCAAATTATCAAATTACAAAACAGTACGTGAGGCAAATGAACCACTTACGCTGGGAATGTTGTCGTTGTTGCAGACGCCCTCGGAGAGCAACCTGTCCCTGATCTCCCAGGCGAATATGGAGGGACATTCTCGCTTGTACTCGGAGATTTTGTTGACGACGTGGGGCGTGGCCACCCGGGGCTTGCTGCCCCCGATGGCCCGGGGCTTGATGGAGCCCGTTTCGTAGTACCGGCCCAGGATTTTGGAGACGCAACCGTTGGAGACTTGCAGGATCCGGGAGATGTCGCAAGGCCGGGCCCCACTGTGCGCCAGTTCAACAATCTTCTGGCGAGTGGAGTCCGGCAGGGGACGCCCGTTCACGTACACCCCGCCCAGCTGGTTGATGCCGCTGTGGCCTGTTGAAAGAAGAAAAATGGTAAGAGTCGCCAATCATATTTTAACCAGATTCCTGTTACGTTTTTTGTTTCTATCATAAATACATAATGTCTTTAGGCAAAAGCAATAGACGACAAAATTGCCCCTGCAGCCTTTTCTAATGATAACCAGTGAAGTCAGCTGAGGGGAAAACTGTTTATCACGACAAAAACCTGCAGGAATAATTCTTTGGGGGAGGGGGGAGATGGAAAATATTTGAGGAACTCGTTATTTTCTACTAATAATAAAGCTGAATGTCTCTCTGTCTGGAGGATGTCTGGATCTCTGTGACGCGCACAACGCCTAGACCGTTCGGCCGATTTTCATGAAATTTGGCACAAAGTTAGTTGGTAGCATGCGGGTGTGCACCTCGAAGCGATTTTTCGAAGACTGGATTTTTTTTCTTTTTCTATTCCAATTTTAAGAACATTCTCCCGAGCAAAATTATCATAAGGTGGACGAGTAAATTACCAAGTTTTCATAACGTGGAACCGTAACATGGGCAAGCTAATTTGCGAGAAATTCACCATCCATTATTTGTAAATATACAGGCTAACCAAAAGATCTTTTAATTTTCTACTACGGGCAAAGTCGTGCGGGTACCACTAGTAATGAATAAATGTCCTGGTTGACTGATAATTATTAGGTCTAAGAAGGTCAGGTTACGTCACTTAGCCAACTTCAAGTATAAGAGCAGACATTTTTTTAAAAAACAAGTGACTTGAAATCCATTTTCATTAAACTTGCATTATTTTAACAGTAAGAACCAAATTTTCTGGAACGGGCCTTCTCTCCTTTCCACTATTTCTTGATGCTAATCATCAAAGAAAGCACGGGAATATCCTTCTTTTGACAGTGCGTGTGTATAGGTCAATTCTTTGATGAGTCGACTTATTAAATTTTTGAGAGGAATATTACAAAACACATTAAATTTTCTTCCATAAGTCGAATCACATTTCTTCAACGATCTTAGCCTGCAAAATTCTGGTGAATTGTGCCCATCGTAATGAAGAAGCAATATCGAACTCTCAACTGACTGAGCTTAATGACTGCTCAAATTCTATTGGCAGAAATATATTTGTTGAGAGTTTTTAGTAAATCAAGATTCAAATGGAAACAATAAATTTATGGACTTGAAGGTGAAGAGCACTCGGCAAGTTGTGATTTTCTCTTTGTAGAGTTCTTGAACACCGTTGTTTTGGAAAATATTTTTTTCTTCTTGAACCAATATGTATTATAAAAAGTTGACCTTTTCCTGCGTTCTCTCTATCTCTCTCTCTTTTATAACTCCTAAATTTTGTCAAAAGTGCTTCAATTTACCAAGAGGCGCCCCAATGGAAGGTCACAGGAGGTCACTGTGACCTCCCAAAAATTTTCTTGTTCGACAAATTTTGTCTGACTATTTGGCAAAATCATCTTCATTTGGCGAAATTTGGAGTTCTATTCGGCAACATTATCATCATTCGATGAAATTTGGAGTTCCATTCGACAAAATTATCATCATTTGGCGAAATTTGGTATTCCAGTGTGCAAAATATTTAGAATTTATTCGGTACCTTGAGATTTTCCCAAAACTTTGAGTTTGGGGTGACTCTGGATTTATCCCAACCTTTTCTTTTAGGCTGTAGCTTCATCTTCAGTATATCTTCCCCTTCTCCCGTACAATTGATGTGGCGCATGGCAATCTTAAGACTTTATTCTTAAAAGTGACGATTAATAGAGCTTTGAATTTGTCTCTCTTTTTTTAGTAGTAACATTTATTTCAGGGCAATTTCAATGGTAAAACGACAAGCATTTTATGACATTCAACACAAAATATAAGTACATTATTCAAAATCTATTTTTCCTTGGCTTACTGTGAGTGTGTGTTTTTTTTCTCCAAAGCATAATTCTATGTTATATAGTTGAAAGCTGAATTCCCAAACTATACATTTCGGATAAATTTTTAAAAATAGTTAAAATTATGGTAACTGACTGACATGTAGGATACATTCTCAGTCAGTTACCATATTTTTAACTATTTCTTAAAAAAATCAGCCATATTGTGGGTTGGGAATTTCACTACACCGTTGAATTCAACTTAAAAACAATAAACCAGATTAAATTATCTTTTAAAATGATATAAATTATGTGTTAAATGTTACAAATGTACTCGTTTCGCTTTGTGAATGTCAGTTAGTTGCTCCATGGACTTCACTAGCCACTTGACTTATAAAAGCTAAATTCGAGATATTGTTCAGCTAAGGTTTTCTTGAAATGATTTTTGAAAGCCCTTATTTTTTACGGCACTCTAAACGTTGGATGAGGACCACTGCAGCAGATATTTCTCTGGAGGATGCTTCAGGTATCTCGACGTGATCTGTCGAGATGACAACGCCGTTCCGTTTTTGATGGATGTCGCAGTGGACGTCGGAAAGAAAAAAGACGTCAACAATTTCTTGAAGGTTGTCGGAGATTGAAGATAAGACGCTTCTCTTGTCGCTATGAACGCTGTAAACAACGTTCCCTTTTTCAGCGGTCGTTTATTTTCCTATCCTATGCAGTAACCGAGAAAATGACTCTGAAATCATCTCAGAAAAGAAGGTAATGCTTAGCGTGTATTTTCAACGCAAATTGCGCCTAGAGTCGACTCCCGCTACAACGCGATCCGACTTACGCGAAATGGCTATAACGCGATTTTTTCAACAGTAAAGAATTTTTGAGCTAGAGCGAATTCCTCGCCCGCAACATGAAAATTTTCGGAAGGGAAACGCCGTGTGTAAGTTTTTTCGTGAATGGACCTTCATCCCTTTAGCATCACTGAGAGCAGAAGTACCCGCACCGTGCTAGTCTTTTATCGCTTATACAAATGACTACTTCTCATTTTCCATTAATTTTTTCATTCTAAATGCGAAAGTTAACGAAAAATAACGACAACTAAGAGCGCTGTTTCATCTAAAGTTCGTGAAGATAGAAATAAAAAGATAATTTTTTCTTCTGACAATTAAAGAAAAGGTAAAGCTTCTCGAAAAGCTGAAGCTGAACCAAAAAATGCTTCGAAGGGTAGCACAACAACTAGGTATGACGGTATGAGTGAATCTTCCATACAAACAGTTAAAAGTCAAGAAAAGGAAATCCATAAAAGTTCACCGAGTAATACGTAGTATCCGCAAGCAAAATGCAAAAATAATGAAAATGGAAGCTGCTCTTTATTGTAAATTAAAGAAACCAGGAAGAAGGGTAATGCCATAGATGGAAACTTTATAAATGAACCAATGAAACAACTGTATTTAAAAATATATTAGAATACTGGTTCGTTTACGCAGCATAAATCATCATCATTTTCACTTTTTTTTAAAGTTACAAATATTATTACTGAATCAACTGTACAGTACAAATATAGGACATTTGTTTTCCTTACTTAGTACGTGCTGTACGTACGGTACTGGATTATTTTATGTCTTTCTTTCCCATTGATCATTGCTTTTGTGCATCATAGCAGTATTTCACGTTGAATAAAACGGTTTTTTTAAATGCAAATAAAAATTCAATTTTTTATGTAAGAAACAGTAATGTATAGTTAAGAAAAGATTTTTAACTGTTTAAGGTGGTGTTTACAAATGTCTAAAATGATTGGTTATGTTTATAAAAGTTTTTACACATACCCTTTTCCACAACGCGAAATTTCGACTTACGCGAGGGGTCTTGGAACGCATCCCTCGCGTACGTCGGGACTCGACAATTGCTTTCTTTCTTTTTTCTTAAAGTCGTTCCACCTTCGTTATGCAGATAAAGAGATGTGCAGAACATTTGTATCCTGTGCCCTTGCATAGAGTTTTGCAATTTTACATGTTTTCTTTTTTTTGAACAAAAACTATTTTAGCTTTAGCCGTTGAAAAAAATAATAATGAAAAGAAAATAAAGCAAGATTATGTATACATCTGGAACGTATGAGGTTAAATGCTCACAAGCTGACACAAAAAGAAAAAAAAAGCTAGTAACTTTAAATGAAACAAATAGTTAAAGCGTTGTCAATTCTCTAAAATTACTTATGGTCCCTAATTTACGTTTGCTTCGGCGGTACAGCTTTTAAAAGTTTTTTTTTTTTTTTTTACAAATATTTACTAATAAGAGTTTCATTTTTTTAGACAAAGAAAAAAAAAGTCCACTCTCAAAACACACCCATCACAAGGTCAAGGTCGGCTGCCAATTTTTAGACCAGATTTCTTTGTAGCAGAACAAGTGATTTTAGTTTTCTTATTCTTTCTTTAGATCTCCTCCAAATGTAATAAACTCCATAAAAATCGGAGCTTTCGCAAATTAAAAATTCGTAACATCAAGGGCCAGCTGTATAGTGTATATACGTACTTCTCTAAAAAAAAATACATGAAAGTTATTTAAAAAGCTTAGTTTTCCACTACTTTGCAAAAAGACATTTAATTTCTAAAAACAGTATGACTCACCTTTATGGGGCATCGCCGTGTAAGCACCAAAGGCCGCAGCTCCGGCTCCTGGCCGACCAACGAGTGGCCACTCCAGCGGGGTGTCCAGGGGGGGAGACACTGTTCGAATGCAACGGAACACACACCCGGAAGAAAAAAGAGGACACCTACAAAAAAGGATTGTGTAACCATATATGAATAAACAGCAATAAAGAAATCTAATAGAGTACACTGCTAATTCCCAGTGCAAATCGAAAACACATTTGGAGCACGTTAATTCAAAAAAAGTGTTCCAGTTGCCTGAATGTGCTCGAAAATGTCTTCCGAATATACTCTGTTGAAAAGAAAGTATACTGAAGTACTCTTCAAATGGGTTCTTCAGATATCTCTAATACAGGCTCGCACTATAAAAATGATCATCCCACTATGTTTTATGACAGAAAAAATCCGTACTAACTGTTTTCACAATCATAGGGTAAAGGCGACAAATTTCGTCCAAGCTAATCATTTTGTCCTCTGAGTAGCATATGTTGTGATCAATTAATATAAAAAAAATTATAAAATACCACCAAGTCTAGACAAGATAGTTAAGCTAAAAAACATGAAACACAATTTGTTTTCGATTTAAAAAAAAGTATATAAAAATATACTTTTACCAGAATTCAAATTGTTATCCTATTTTCGTCCCCTGTCCATTACACTTTCTAAAAGACGTAATAATGAGTTTAAAACAAGATAATAATATTAAAAACGGATTTATCAAAGGAAAACACCACAAATAGAGACTACTTTTCTTCTTTTACAAAATGGTAAATTAATGAATGTAAGATTGATTTTTCAAGCCTCCACAACAAGCGTGATCAATGATTTATTTATTTTTTCTTCGCCCCGGAATGTATTTTGTGTTTACCACGCTGTGTATTGCGGGCAACGTTAACGTACTGTCCATCCATCACGAGAAAAGCCCCCGTCGAAATGTCTGCGCCTGTCTACTGCTATAGCAACGAGACGCGTCTCATTTTTCCAAGGGAAGCTTAATGTTGGAAAAACCCGTACGACTGCACAAAGGCGAGAAAACTAGTGGCAAAATGGCGCGAAAATGCCTTCCTGCTAACCCTTGCAGAAGATGAACGAAGTCTGTTTCTATGGCAGTAGACGAGCTCAGACTTGACGGCGGGAGCTCTTCTCGTAAAAGACAGACAGTATCTATATTTCTTCATATATTTGTCTTCATAAAAACGTTTAAGTTACTTAGGGTACTCTGAATCAACGTCTTTTACTCCAATCTTAGAAGAGGACGAAAATAGGAACATCGTATATACTAATATGCCAGCTCCCTGTTCTACGCGAGACGAATCAAACATAACAAAACGCATAGATCATTCAGTTTACAGCTTATCCCAAACAATTACACCAAATACAACTGAATAAACATTCTAAAAAATCAAAAAGAGCATTCACAAACA
The DNA here is from genome assembly GCF_026930045.1 of Uloborus diversus. Taxonomy (NCBI): domain Eukaryota; kingdom Metazoa; phylum Arthropoda; class Arachnida; order Araneae; family Uloboridae; genus Uloborus; species Uloborus diversus. Next base: position 210,311,878 of record NC_072731.1, on the reverse strand, counting down.
GTATTAGGATAGCTCAAGTCTTCAAAAATCAGAATAAGAATTCCCAAACGGCAACAATGCGGACCAGACTCATGAAACTTCCTCAAATAAATAGTGTTCTGAACAGCATTCAAAAAATATATTACCGGTGGTGACCCCTAGTGTCAGACCAGAGAAACGTAGAAAGACGAAATTGAGCTCGACGGACGAAATATGGATCTTTACCCTACGTTTCTTACGAATGAAATGCTGCCTTTTTCTGGCAATCTTTTAAAAACTAATGATGGTGATGGTGAGCAAAACGAAAAGCATTATCAGTTCATGAAAAAATGTCGACATCATAAATGAGTTCAGTTTAATACAATATGCATTTTTTCTTCCCCACTTTTCGTATTCACAGTTGTTGCGAATAACGACTAACAAATTCATTAACTTTTAGCATTTCATATTAACCGAATTTTTCTGTACTACTTACTGTAATATGTGCAGTAGTTTCGAAAATATGATTTTTTGAAACCGGTTCCCTCATTTGCGTTGAAACAGTATATTTATAGGGCCATTCCACGGCAAACGGTCATTTTGTCCCGCACGTGACGCCTCATATACGTCATTAAAAATAATACTTTAAAATATTATTATTGAACAATTTTTTTCTGCTTAAAAAATCAAAAACTAATGTGTGATATCTTAAGCAAAAAATTTCGTCGTTACCCCTTTAAATCATTACCTTTTAATAAAATATAGGAAAAGTGACGTGCGGGACAAGCGGTTGATATTTGCGTGGAATGGCCCTATATTTATTTCGTAAGTCATTCTCGAGATAGCAATAAAAGTCTGCTATGCTTGAAAAAATAATAATAAACTCCATCTGGGCATTTTTTTGACGAGGGTTTTGGCTGTAGAAAAGAGAAACACCGCGATCCGAAAGAAAGAGGGGGATGAAACCTGTTTCAAAACTGGATTCCAAAACGTTGACAATCTGTCAGACGTCGTGCGATCATGGCAGCCGATAGTTGGCCGTGTGGCGGGACTTTTTTGTTTTAATCTTTCCTCCTTTCTCTCTTTACTTTTCTATCGTTTGAAATCGAGTCATGATTTCGTCGGCTGAGGAGGGAGGAGGGCTGCAAGCGAAGTGACCGGACCGCACACGACGGCCGCGAACAAACCGGACTTCAGATTTCGAAAGCGGTTTTGATTGTCCAGATTGAAGGAGAAGACTTTGGTTTAAACAGAGAAAGTTTCGCTTCTCAAGCAACCTCTTTTCAGCTCTATCAAAAGTGGTTAAATACTAGAATTTAATATTTTTATCGTGTACTCTCCCGTGGGGGTGAATGATATTGACCATTACACCAGCAGGTATGCTATTGTACCTATATAGACAATCAAATATCGCTAGAAGGTCACCCGAGGCAGGGGGAAATACGCAATGGGGATCTCACAAACAGGATGACCAGGTGTCTTAAGAAAAGAGGAATCCATATATCTTAGCCCCCAGTGGCGTACTGGGCCGCCGGGATACCGGGAAAATTCCCGGTGCGCCGGTGCCCTTAGTGCGCTGGTGCCAAAGTATTTTTTTTTTTTTTTTTATGATTTTGTGCTGAATATTATGACGCCTAAATTCCATAAGATTTATTGTGTGATAAAAACAAATAAGACGACTTGACGTCATAAAACTACGGAATAGGAGTTTTTAAAATCAAAGTTGCTATCATCATCGGTTTCTGTTTTTCTCATTCTCATCCAAATTTCCCTCCTTTCCAAATTTACCTATTTCCCAAAGAAAAATTTTTTTTTCTTCGTTTTCAAAATAAAAGTGACATATACTACTTCATAGGATTTTATTTTAATTATTTTTTTTTAGTATCAATTCACGAATCGTAAAAACAACAATAAGTAAACTTTCAGCGCCGACTTGAACTCAATTGAAACTAATAAATCTTTGCATTAAAAGTCTCGGCTAATATGGGCGCCTGTATGCAAAATTTTAAGGGAGGCTCAGATATTTTCCCCATGGTTTAGCAGGAAAAATTCCTCATGGAAACCCATTTTAGTACAGATCATCAGAGTTATTAAAATTTGAATTTTCTAATAACTTATTCATTAATGACTGATGAATAAATGTTTTCACATTTCTGTAAAGAAAAAGAACTAACAGCAAGGAAATTCTAATTTCTGGGGGGAGGCTTGAGTCCCCACTTGCCTCCCCCCATATGGACGCCCTTGTTGGCTAATGTTATGGCTCCAAGATATTTTTGAACCGAGGTGCCTATTTTGGACATCTAACTTTCCTACGGCGCCTTTCTCTCAATAACTCGGTGGCAAGCAAAAATTTTATTCCGGGGGGGGGGGGGGGGGGGGGGAGTGGTGAGGGACTGAGGACGAAAAATTTTTATATTGTCTTGGGATCGCTTCCAACGATATCTCATTCTCTAGATTCACCACTGATATAACTAATCATAACTAACAGCATTGCATAGCACTTTAGTATTATTCATGATTCAGAAGCGCTGCGGAATATTTCAACAGTTTCATAATCTGCGTTGCCCGGCCCACCTTGAAAATAAAAATTGTATCAAGTGACGTATGTTCAACAATCATGTTTAAATAAATAAATTAAAAGAAAACATCATGCAAAATTTACCTCCCAAACAATGACGACAGATATTAAAGAAATTAAATCGAGAAAGATGGATTTTAAAAGCGTAACCATGGAAACACAAAATAAAATAAATTTAAGGAATTGAAATGCGAATGAAAATGTTTAACAATTTGAATGGGAAAGAGAATTTTTGAACTTGATTTAAAAAGGCTTGTAACTTTTTTTCCTTTCGAGATAGAAGCTTAGTTTTTCGACCATAGGTCGAGATGGATTTGAAGCAAAAAATATCGCTTTTTCCAATGGTGTCAAAAAAAAAAAAAAAAAAAAAACACTGTGGGACAGTTCCTTCACTTTTTATTGATAGATTTAATGAAGAAAGTAGTGCCTAAATTTCAGCTAAGCCTAAAAAAATTCGAGATAAAAACGCAAATAACTCCCGCCGTAATTAAGTTAGAGCATTGAAACAAATTGCGTAAAACGTGGAACATTCTACCCTTTCCAACGATATGTAATATTAATATATGTGCAAGTAATTTTTCACCCCCATATTCGGGATTTTATGTGAAAATTGGGTCTATATTGAAATTTAAAAAAAAAACTACTCGTCAAAATTTTTTTTCAAACCTGTCTGCAATCCTTTCCGGGGTTAAAAGAAAGATGCTGCGAAAATCTCAGCGAAATCGGCTCGGATTGTTCTCGAGTTTAGCGCGTTTAAACAAACAGACGGTTTTTGGAGACTTTATTTTATACTATCTAGAGATATGCACAGCGCTGATTCGAGGATGTCTGGCATGCGACCGCGTAGGGTGCCGAGCACAAAAGGAGGGGGGGGGGGGGCGGCGAAAAGAAAGGCGAATGGAAATTTTTTTCTCGAAACAATCTTTTTTCCCAAGCTTGTTCACATTTCGCCCCCCCCCCCCAAAAAAAATTAAAATATTAAAATATGTCTCATGATATACTGAAGTATACAATTGCGCGGCGATTAGTGGCTCTCCTTCCCTAAGATCACTACAGATAGCCTAAATGCGTTTTTTTACAGCTATAATTTTTGGGGGAGAGCACCAGCCCAACACACATTCCTTCTAAAAAAAAAAGGATATTATCTACAATTGCGTTTTTAAAGTTTCAATTTTGAAATATGGTCGCGGAGCATCAACGAAACTCTTCAGCCCCTAACATTACCAATGATAATCTAGAATGCACTTTTAAAATCACAAATTACAACATTTTCCGGGATGGGCCTCGATCTCCTTTCTATAGTACAACCAAAGATCGTCTAAAACTGCGTTTAAAGAGCTAAAATTTCAAAAAAGTTCAAGGGGGGAACCCCAGACCCCCTTTCATTATCATAATTGTAGATAACAATTTAATTTCAACGGTTCAATTCCGGAAAATAGACGAGGGAGCGCTAACTTTCCTCTCCTGCTCCTAACATTACCAAAGATCGTTCAAATGCATTCTGAAAACGAAAAAAACAAAAAAGTTCCGGGGGAGAAGCCCTCGTACCCCACACTTATTTTTGATTGAATATTATTCTCATGATTAGGTTCATATTGTCAATATTTAGATCTAGTAATGACCATACTCTTAAACTAGAAGATGAAGACATTCTCTTACTCTTTATTTAAAACCAGCGGTACCCGCACGGCGATACCCGTACTAGGAATGTAAAGAAAGTCCGTAGAAGAAGAAAAAAAAATCCACGCACCCCCCCCCCCCCTTCTGATGTGAAATGATTATTTTTCTTCAACTAAAATGCGTACACACCTTTTCAAAAAACCTATTCAAGTCTCTTTGGAATTCAAAACTATTCGCTAAAACACATTAAAGAATAACAGTAACTATACAATTCAAAATAATCCTTCAACAGTATAGTTCATCGCTTAACGCGCTAAGTAACCACGCTACCGTAACCCTGTCCTTTAACGATTTTTTTCTGCAATTTAAAATGTTTCGCCAAACAAACAATACTAAATAAGAACTCTACGACAAATCAAATTATTTACTTACATAAGTAACTATCTTCAACTATAAGAACAAAAACAAACGTTGAAGAAATAAGGAAAACAAAACCCAATCGAAAAAGCCTACAAAATCAAATTATGTACCTGAACATGAAAAAAAAAAAAAAAACGCATTCCAAAAACAGTTTGCTGACCACTACAGACCCACAATAGCGTAGCATCTGAGCCGTGTGGCATGATTCCTGGCAGCCATCGATACTTTCGGCCAGCGCCAACTCGATGAGTTAACTTACTCCGCCATCTATTAGGAATTCATAGAACTAAACAATTAAACATTTAATTAGCAATTACAAATATTTTGGTCAATCTGATTTAAAAAAAAAAAGCCTAGAGCCTTAATCAATAAATGGAGTATTCAACACAAAAATAATTTTTCAATTTGAACCAGTAGTTCCTGAGATTAGTGCGTTCAAACAAACAAACTTTTCAGCTTTATATTATTAGTATAGATATTTTTGAAACAATTAAAGGGCCGCCATTTTCATACACCTGCAATAGCGCATTTTAGGGGGGGGGGGGGAGGCACAAATGGAACACTCACGAAACTTAAAATTGTATGAGCGGAGGGGGGGGAGGCTTTTTACTTTACCGTTGCCCCCTGAAAAAACTTTCTTTGTATCCGCCCCTGTAGTTACCCTACTTTTTTGACTTCACGGGAGACCTGGGGGAGCTCCTGACTGTAGCAACAGTCCCACATTTATAAACGTATAAAAAAACGTTTCCAAGTCAGAAATTTTAAAAATTTTGTGGGAAAGCTTCCTCTTCCCCCGTCCACGAGAATCCTGTCACAAAGTTATAAAACCTGGTCTAAAGTTTAATTTTTAGAAGTTAGAACTTCGATTTCGAAAAATTGCCGGGAATGAGAACCCGATCTCCATTTCTTCCTTACAGGTAATCAAAGATAGCCTAAGTCTCAAATTACGTTTTGATACTTTTCAAAAAACTTTCTCGGAAAACAGGAGAACCCTTCAAACGCAATCCCCCTCCCACATTAAAGATCGTCTAAAATTTCCGATTTAAGACTTCCATTTTGAAAATTTCCCAGGCAAAGTCCTCGAAACCCATGCTTTCACCTGACGTCATCAACGATGGCAGACAAAGGTGCAATTAGGATTTCAATTTTGAATAATTTCCGCCCCAGACTCTTATCTCGGCCAAACGTTATTAAAAAATAATCTTTATTTTTTATTCTTTAGGACTTGTATTTCTAAACATTATCAGAGGACAATGCACAATCTTTATCCCTGAAATCATCACAGTTGGTCTACAGCTACACTTTTAGAGGTTTAATTTCAAAAAATTTCCGGAGGAAAAGTTCTGAACAACTCATCTCTCACATCATTAATTTCGTTTTCAGAACCTAATTTTTTTTAAAGCATTCTGGAGAAGAATCTCCAACCTCAGCATTGCTCCAAAATTGCTATAAAAACCATCTTAGTTTTCGTTTTTCGGACTGTAATATCGAAAATCTTCTGGGTAAAAAATTCCGAACGATAACCTATCTAACTTCATCTAAGATGGCTTACTGTATTGCATATTTGAGACTTATTTCGAAAAATTTCTAAGAAGAGTCCCAAATCGCATTCCTTCCCCGTTCACTAACGTTGTCTCAGATTTTCCTACAATCTTGTTTTGGACTTCAATTTCGAAAAATTTCCGGTTGAGCATATTTCCTCCTCCCCTCCCCCCGACCCAGAACATCATTTTTTCTAACATCACTGAAGGAAGATTAAAAAGAAACTTTCTCTCATTTCGTCAAACGGGAGGCGAGGGGGGGGGGGGAACAAAGGCTACATTTTCCCCAGGACGCTGAAGATTATATACTCCTCTGATAGGAAGTTCGTCAACTTTAATTTATTAGTTAACTTGGGGGGAAGGGGGATTACGAAAATAGAACAAGGCGCCGGTCAAGTGTATTTCCCGGTACACATATTGAACCCAGTACGCCACTGTTAGCTCCTACGCATGATTTTAAACATATTTTGTAATATCAATGTTAAATAATTTTTAAACGATTTTAAAGTTGTTTACCATAGAATTGCTTAACTATCGTGTAGTAAAAAAATAATTATAATGATTCTATATGAGTATTTAATTTCGTTAAACATGCTACACAAATGATTTAAAATTACTAATTAAATAAAAGTGAAAAAGTAAAGAAAAGATGGGAAAGCATAATGCATGAAACTTAAAGAATTAAAATTGATTTCGAATTCTTTATTAATACTAATGAAAGAATCATATGCTATGTATTCCAAGCAAAAAACTAGTAAACAGCTTCCCTAAAGTTGTGTTCTGTATTTATTATTAGACTGTGTACATCTAGGAATGGTAGGGGAATGTGAGGCGAAGTGAAATAGCGGGCCAAAGTGAAATGGTGAAATTTTTAGTTTTTTGCATCACCGATCTTGTAATATTTCAACTTTGTATAGTAACAAATGTAGGCTACTCCAGTCAGGAAAGAATTATCCCTGGAGATTAAAGCATATGATGATATAAGCAATTTAAAAAAATGGATGCTCATATTCTAATATTTTGCAAAAATTCTTTGCCCATTGGAAAAAAAGGGGAAATTTTAAAAGTTTATTTTATTTTATTTTATTTTATTTATTTTTTCTGAATGTACAAATTTACTGCCAAAAATAAAAAAAAAATGTTTCAATGCAAGTTAAAATATAAAATAGTTTTTTCTTTATGTTCTGTAATTTTCAAAACATATTTCCAATTTGTTCATTTTGATAAAGGTAAGCTATCTGAAGTGTTTCACTTTTCCCCACATTTCCCTACTTATGTATCAAAAGCTCATATGCTTTTTTGTTCTCCTCCACTCAAAGTTTCTAGCAAATTCAAAACTATTGGGACATAGCTTTTATCAAAATGATGATATTTAACTATATTATTGAACAGAAAGTATTGCAAAAACATCAACCGTAGTGAGATCCAGTACTTTGACTAGTTAAACTGAAAACAAAAGGGAGGTGAAGGAAAAACGAACAGAAAGTGTTATTCTATAGAGCGACGGAAATTTTTGTTTCCTACTAGAAACACATCGCACATGTACTTGGAAATAATGATGCTCATGTATTTTGTGGCTAAGCGAAACAGAGCCGGCAAATCAATGCCGGGAAAAGTAGTTCCATACCTATTTTAAATGCAAAACTTTATTTAAAGAGTCTACGGCAAGAAGTGACGTCACAGGTCGTCAGTACAGAGAGCAGTGGCATAATAAAATCAAATTGCAACTCATTCCAATGTAATAAAACCTATTTGGTACATTTAGCGCACATAAGACAAATCGAAAATATGCAAAATCAGTATCATAGAGTGTTTGGTTCTGTAAGACTGTACAGAGCCCAATATTCTGTGTTCGGTTTCTGTAATGCTCGTTTTAGTGACGTCGATAATGATAAAAGGCAAACTATTGAATTTCCTAAGTCACCATTGACCGGTAGTGACAATTTAATTAGTAGCCACTTTTTCGAAACATTGACAAGGCGACTTTTTTCACTTGAAGTGATAGAGTTTTAAAATTTGTTGAAGGTAACAATCCAAAATAAATTAATTAAAGAATTTTTTTTAATGAGTAATGAGTTAAGTGGGAAAAGATTTAACCAATTACTTAATGCCTTTCGTTTATTCTAAAATCATTAGATATTTTTTGAGGCAATCTTTTTCATTTGGTCGCCCTATGGACGGTGGCAATTGCTGCTTTTGTCAATTAAAATAACAGCAACAGTTGTGGACACCAAAGTCAGGGGGGTTTGGTTCCAACTTCTTCCGTTCAAGCAATCGTATAAAACTTCCACTTTCAAAACAACTGAAGAAAGTCACGAAACATCACGATTCTAACATATTAGTATATTTTATGATACCCCCTCCCTCCTCTAAAGAAAATACTACCTGCAGTAGTGAAATCAATAGAACAAAAACAATGAGCAATAGTTGACTACTCTAAAAAAAAAGCGCTATTACCTAAGATGTGTAAATTCATGTGTTGGATACACACCAGTTGCTTTTGAGAGAAGACAGTCAATAATCTCAAACACTCCCCTGGTCTAAAAGAGAGAAAAAGTTTCCAGGTTCGGAAATTCATTAATTTTCCGCAGTCATAAAGCACCTTGGACTCCTGTTCATTTCGAGTCGATCCCCCTCCCTCCCTCCTCAGCTCTCCCAATTCTTCCTATTAGTTGGAAACACGTGTCGAGGCGAACCTTCCTTATTAGAGTGTGAGTGAAGCCTTGACTTCAAAAACGAAAAGACAAATCGGGCTTACACCCGAGAAGAAATAAATAAAACGCCGATTGGCAAAAGTGTGAAAGCGGAAAAGATAAACAATGGGAGCGAGACATGGAGTAAAAATAAAAGTACAATAATCTTTTGCCTCTTCTCCCCCCTTCCTCCTGGATCACATCCATTTTAGGTCGGGGGCAGAAAACGCGAGGGGCGTGGCTCGAGGAAATCCCTGGCAACGCCTTTTCGATCACACGCTCACTTGCCCGGACCAATGAGCGATGAAGATCGCAGTTGACTGACAAGAGTTATCTGATAAAATACGATATCAATTCATTTCCGTCCGGATTTTTCCTTTCTTACTTTTATTTTAATCGGCATTGAATCAGTTGGAGGAGCATACGCGCCGGGGGAGAATCAGACGGGATTTTGGGGGATTTATTCGGGCAGTTTTTCCTTTTTTTCCCTCTGGCTAACATTTGTTTTATTTTTTTATTTTTTGTGGGGAGGCTTTTTTTCGTTTCTTTTTGTCATTTATTTTCTTTTGCAGTTTCTCCCTTTTGGAAATTGAGATTCAACAACTGCATCGAGTTCATTTTCGCAAAAAAAAAAAAAAAAAAAAAAAAATCGTTAATATTATAAATGGTTTTTTCTTTAAATGACATTGTTAGGATTTTTGATCATAGATTTGATAACTTCATTTTTTTCAACGCAAAAAGACAGTTGATTCAGGACGAAAATATCTACAGCTATATGCATCCTGATTTCAAAATTAATTGCTTTGAGCTTCAGTTGTAAATATTTACACTGAAGCTCAAAGCTATTACTTTTGTAATCAGGATACATATAGTTGTAGATATCTTCGCCCGAATCTAGTGTCTACTTGAGGTGAAAATTTGAAGATTTTAAATCTATGATCAAAAATGCTACTAATGTCATTCAAAAGAACAACCATTTAAGATTTTCACTTTTTTTTTTTTTTTTTTTTTTGCAGAAAAGTCAACCTATATTCTCAAGAAAGGGTATAAGGGAGACTGGGGCTGATGGTGGCTTTTGAAACAAATCGGGACAACTTTTAGAACATTTGATTGCTTTACATAAACTTCGGTCTTTTTTAAATTGTGTCACTTTTTGAGAGAGTATGATGAAGTGAATTCTGTGAGAAAAGCTGTGTAACTTTTAGCCCCATGCCAGGTGCTGGTTGTTGCACAACAGGAAGCAAGTTGTGAGAGTAAAAAAAGAAATAACATATTTTTTGTTTCAATGATGATGACACGTCATCATCCGGCCAGCAATGACACGTCATCAACATTGAAATAAACTGTCTAAACTTTTGATTTAAGCAAAAACTTGTACTGAAACAGAAACTTTCGTAACTTATTAGTATTTTATTTGGTCTTATCTTTACTAATAATAAAGCTGAAAGTCTGTGTCTCTGGATCTCTGTTACACGCATAGCGCCTAGACCGTTCGGCCGATTTTTATGAAATTGGCACAGAATAAGTTCGAATCATAGGGGTGAGCACCTTGAAGCGATTTTTCGAAAATTCGATTTTGTTCCTTTTGTATTCCAATTTTAAAAACATTTTACCGAGCAAATTATCATAACGTGGACGAGCAAATAACCAAATTACCATATCGTAGAATCGTAACATGGGCGAGCAAATAAACATAGCAAATTAGCGATAAATTCAGCATTCATTATTTGTAAATAAACAGGCGAACCATCCCTTTTAATTTTCTACTACGAGCAAACCCGTGCGGGTACAGCTAGTTCTTCATAAAAACATAAAAAAAGGAAATTTCTAAACTTGAGGAAAATTATAGTATGTGAATTCAGGGCCGTGCACGGGGGGGGGGGGGGACATATGTTAGCCCGATCTCGAGTCTGAAGGGGGCCCGAGATTTTTAAAATGCGGGGTGAAATATATGTACAGATGTAGGAGTAAACAATATGGAGGGAACCCGTTAAAGTCATTTGTGATGGGCCCCAAAATTTCTGCGCACGCCCCCGTGAGAATGAATTATGCTTTATCAGAAAAACATAAAATGTGTCTAACTTTTGATGAGCCAAAACATCAGCAATAAAATGAAACAGAAATACATTAGTTCAGTCATCATAATCCGAGATATTACTTTTACTATTCAAGCATACGTAAGATACTATTTCTTTGGCACGTCTCAAGTGTGACCATTTCTTGAAACCAACACACTGTGTCCATTCCTCACCATTCTGAAAACGGTTCAAAACATATCAGACAAAAATAATCAACATCTTCTAAGCTTTCAACATCTTCCTTTTTAACCTTCTCAGCTTTCTTATCTGGTTTACCTTATTTAGTTGTACTTTCTTGTTTTGTTATTTTTCTCACCTTACTTTCTTTCCTTTGTGATCTTTTCTTCCTAAAATGCTTTTCGTTTGCTAATTATATGTTCCAGTTTCTCGCTCTGTTGCTTGATCTAGCGTCAATGCACTTTTCTCTGGTGTGCCTGATTTGCGAGATTTACATGTGATTTTGTTGATATTGCAGTTGCTTTTGGATAAGGGCGAATGGTATCGAAAACAGTACATTCATTAGGAATAAGATATCTGATAGGATAGTTGCTCTAGTATAAATTAAGCGTTTGAACTGAATGAAAACCAGTGTTTTGAAGAACCAAACTATATCAGGCAGAAAGAAGCAGTACGGTGCAGGTAGTGAAATGTCACAACCTAACCCTAGCAAAAAAAATGTTACTTTTTACTCCAAAGCCAGAATCGAGGTTCAAGGCATGATAGAAAACAAACCAACCAAGAACAATAGATACATATAAATGCCAGCGCGTCATATAAAGAAAGAGATGGGCCAAAAATTTCACACCAACACACCGCTTTAATTTCATTAAAACATGCTGTAGACTTATATTACTGAAAAATTGAAAATGTTACAAACACGCAGTTTTGACAGCACCTTCCTCTTAACTTCTCTCGCAAAAGTACTAGCGCCACTGGTTCGTGCTACCTGATGGCCGTTGGTGGCATAACCAATTGTCTATTTTTAGTTTTATTATACATTTATTTGGCTAGCCACAGTTGCCGCTGTTACAACATTTCTGTCGGAACCAGTCCCAGTCTCCCTTACTCAATGTCTATTATACCGAAAAACGACAAAAAAAAAAAAGTTCCCACATATATATAAATGTACATCAATATCTCAAAACCACATCACATCACACCCGAGGGTCCCCTGTTTCTATCACAGTAGTGACTTGCCCAGATTAGGGACCAATCTCAAAACCACAGAGGAGTGACAATTTCTACCTCGTGACCCCCTAAATGACGGGCCTACTTCAACTAAAATTTAACTTAAACCATTCTACTAATCGCGACCATTTTTTATTCAGAACCCTTTGAAGATAGAAAGTTGCAGTAGATTACCTAAAATTTTCTAATCCACTCAACAAGAATATCGTGTTCATTGCTCATGTTCACGGGGGGGGGGGGGGGAGGGGGAGATAAGAATCAGCAATTTGTTTATACATTTTTCTTCATTTGTAGATTAAGGTTTCTGTTAGGTTCTGTTGGCTAGAAAAAGCATCGTTTACACATTTCTGGCAAACTAAACCTTCATCGGGTGAATGCAAAGCCAGGCAAAAGCTGCAACAGAAACGGTTAAGAATTTTCCTGAAAATCGATTGTTGGTTATTGACCGAGTGTAAAACTTGTGTGTGTGGGCTTAAAACTCAAACTTTCCTAAACGCGTTTGGAAAGTACTTTCGATCGCGTGCACAACTGTAGATGATTCAAAAGTGTAGCTGAGCTCTTCACAGCATGGGAAAAAAACGAAGAATATAGTTTGATAGTAAGAGAGGGAGAGACTGGCAGAATAAACCACATCTTTCAGAAAAAGAATAAAGAAAAAAAGCAGACGATAAGTAGCGGTCGCCCACCCCCTACCTGAGGAAAAAGCGACGACATCTAATCGATCAAATTGGTCACGAGGGGAGGCGGGAGGAGAGTTGACAATCACGCCACGACAATCCAGAGGCCAATTACTCCCCAGCAACCATTTCTTCTTTATTTCTTTCCTTCTCTCTTAGATTTAATAAGATCACGATGAGAATCCGTAATTCCTCAACTAGGAGGATTCTGTGCTGTTTATGAGTTTCAACATGGAGAAACTTTTTTTTCCCCTTTTGCTCCTACTATGTATATTTATTGAAAAATAAATGAAAAAAATTTGCAAAGGTTTTCGTACTTTAATAATCATTTTCAGTTGGTACCCCATAACCTATTCTTGACTGACGAAAAAGTTTTTTTAAAGATTTTTGTCTAGAATTTAAGTAATATTTTACATTAGAAAAGTTTTCAAATTCTTGTATTACAAAAGTGGAAGAAGGGCAAAAATACAGAAAAAATTATAGTATATTGTACCGAAAAAAAACGATTGCAGCGCCAATTGATGCACCTCGTGACTTACAGCGCGAAGCAGATAACACCGTATTTCCCCTCACTCGATGTGTGCCAACTCGTACAGTGAACAGCAAAGCCGCCCACCAATCCGAAGGTCCCGAGATCAAACCTGCTTGCGTATTTTGCGTTTTTTAATTCTCGTTAATTCTATCATAAAATTTTACAGTAAAATAGAATTTTACGGTAAGAGCGTTTGGCAACATGGATGCCAGTAACTTTTACATTAAAATTTCAGGATATTTTTTATTAGTAAGTATAATACTCGACAGCAAATCGGAAAGAAAAAAAATCAGCAACCATTTTGAAGCATTACAGTTCGCATTATCTTGAGGATATAGATTGGTCAATACAAAGTTGGATAAACGAAACAACCTCCAACAAGTTGGGGAAATGGATTACTACAGAAGTTTCTTCAAAACTTGAAGAAAGAAATTCTCCATACCAAGTTGGAAAAATACAATATTTGATAGCATGATACAAAAAAGCGAGAACACTTTCCAAGTTTAACCATTCTTAGATTCAAATCGGGTAACGGCACCAGTCACAGACATGCTTAAGACATTGCTATCAGGTTAACTCAATTTTCTGACTCTTTTAATGTATTTAGACTTTTTAAAGTATTTTTCTCTCATGCAACAATATCTCATCTAACTTTAGGCTGCTTCTGGATCTCCTGAGTAAGTTAATTCAATTTTTATTTGCTCATTTTCGAAAAACAAAAAAAAAGTCCGACCCCCCAGTAGCAGACACCCAAAAATCCGATGATAACCAGTAACAGACAAGATGTGAAGACAAACTTCTCTTTTTCTCTTCCAAAATCTGCAAAAGTTTTATATTTTTAGACTAAAGCCTTATTAAATTCTAATAAACATGAAAAACCAGCTGACCTCGTGGTGGCTGTTCATAACCTTCCCCCACTGTCTTACAAATACCAACTGGCCCATAAAATTCACCCTGATAATACTAGATAGTCGCACTGTGTTCATGGGTCACAGCAATATCAGTTTTACCCGCCTAAAAGGCTTATTATTTAAATCCAAACTTATGAATGTCCGTTATACTGCACCCTTGTCGGTTACTGGTAACCTTACCCAAGGTGCTGGAAGTACACAGTAGACATTTTACCGGAATCAGTTCAGCACTTTCCAAGATTTTTATCTGCACAAATTTATTCATCCGAAGCCCTACGCAACCCTGCGAAGCTAAAAGAATCAAGAAACAATCAATGCTTGTTTGTTTGGTTACTCAGATTTTCAGTATAGCTATATATTAATCCTGCGAGGACAACAAGCTTGTGCAGGCAGGGGGTGATCCCCGTGACCCAGAGATGACGTTCCATTCGGCAGCATCAAAGACTCAAAGAGCCTCACACGTCACCGGAGATTTTGTTTTTGCGTGCAAGATTTGTTCTCCAGCATGTTCGATCTCTCCCCCCCCCCCCGCCCCCTACCGCCTCACATCTAAACTCGGGTGAGATAAACGTATCTCTTCAAAATGGAAATGATCAGTTGATTGGACGTCACCTTGTCTTTTACAAGCCTTGTGAAGTGGAATGAATAATAATTGGCTGTTTGGCGTATTAGATAATGAATTTCTAATATGGTATAAAGCGAATGCATTAAGCATCATTAAATTCCATTTTATCATCAATTATTATCGAAAATAAATTTAAAAAATACTTTGTTTTGTGGGTTTTGATTTGGGCGCGGTATTTCCTATTTGTGTAATTTTTGACAAGCATCATAAAAATGAGGGAAAGATACTCCTATATCAGCTTTACTAACGTGGAATATAAATAAAGTAATTTTTACACTGTGTCATTTTATTACAACAGTCAAGAGTAACCCTTGCGGATGGGTGGGGTTTCAATCATAACAGTCCTCACGTAGGATTGACAAAAAAGTTAAAACGGGGGGGGGGGGGGGGGGTTGGACTAGCCTCTTGTTGTGTTACTGTGTCACACACTAGAAATAAAAGAAAGATTTTTTTAAATATGTTTCTTGACTAGAAATGAAAAAAAAAAAAACTTTAATATTCTCTTACTTATATAATATTCTGTTACTTATAAAACTTTAAAATTTCTCATAGAAACTAAAAATCAGAGAAAACTTTCTGTGTTGGGTAACTTACGCAGAACTGAGGGAAGGATCTTCCTCTATTCCTCTCAGTTAGAAATTCGCGTAAGATATATTCATGAATTCATGAGCGTTATTTAATGGAGTTTTTAGAGGTTAACCATCAGTACTTAGCATTTACTCTTTATGTTCGACGAGGGCTCTTTTAAAATCACTTTTCGCATTTCGTTTACCGCAATCAAGAGCTGGATATCTTTTCACGACCGACGGGTTTTTTCTTTTCTTTTCTTTTCTTTTTTTTTTTTTTTGAACTCACAACACGCGATTAATTCTTCTTGTGAGGTACATAATACTTCTCTCAATGGACTGTTCAAGCAATAGATATGCTCAAGTATCTCCGTCAAAAATCCATACATGAAGCTCTCTGGTGTCAATGGTACTTCACCATACTCAATAGGAGCATAGAAAAATGGACTTAGTACTTCTTAATACCCAGCACTTGACGGTACCAGAATCAAAAAACTCCCAATATCATCTTTGGCTTAACTATTGAAGAAACAGATTATGACACTGGGTACTCAACTCGGGCTAAGAAGATGTTATTCATACCATATCGATATGTTTATTCAAGGTATCCACATAATCCGGGCCCTTTGTTGTTTGCAACCCCTGCCCCCTACAACAGGGCTCTCCAGGTTCCATGGACTTGGATGTTTACTCACCGAAACTCCAGGACATGTAACTGATAGGACCACTTTGCCTCATTCAAGTTTTGAGAAGAAGAAGTTGAGGGAGGGTGAGGGTAGGGGGTATCGTCCTGTCATATCTGAGAGGCGTAGGTTCCAGTCAGTCTGAATGCAGATGGCAGTTGCCGCCATTTTTGAGCTCAATGTAGATCGTCGAAATGCACAAAGGCAAGTCACATTCTAATACCATTTTTCAACAAACTTAATTTGCGATAAAAGTAAATAAATTCCATCACAAGCAACAAATTATTTCTTTTTCTGTGTATCTTTTAGTACAATAAGTGACATTTCAACGGCAACTGTAGTGCCTGTGGAAGTTCAAGCATAAATTGAAGCTGTTTAGGATGACTTTTTAATCCACCTAGATAAGTATTGCTTTTAAAACTTCAGTTATTATTCGTTTCAAATATTTATTTTAGTTTAGGAAGCGTAAACCTTTCCAATAAATTTTTACTCGAGCACAGAAACCCCACATTGAGATTTGAAACTAGGCGACCGCTCTGCGGGATCTATTATGTATTCCTATCGTATATTACTTGAACGAAACTATCAATTCAATGATCGTTTGTTTAAAAGAAACAAAAGTTATTTCATATTCGTTGCAATATAATTTCAATTAATTAATTTGTAAGAATAAGATTAAACCTGACTACTAAATGAGAATTTGCACTTTAATGTTCATTTCCAATGAGTTGGAAACTCTGACTAAAAAGTAACTTCATTGGTCTGTATATTGCGCGCAGTGTCCGCTGCAAGTCAAAACTACAACCTCCAAAAAAAAAAAAAAAAAAAAAAAAAAAAAGAAAGAAAAAAAGAAAGAAAATAGGTACTTAAGGAGCATAATTTCAAACTTTCTTGCAGGAGTTCATAAATTGCCGCCCCCTTTTCCTTCCCACCTTCTTCTTTGTTTATGTATCATAAAATTTTGTATTGACCACCTTTGCAGAGCAAGAAAAGGGATCTACGGAAAGAGAAAAATAGCAAAACCCTTATAGATAATATAATCTCAATGTGAAGTTTCTTATATTGGCCCAAACTAAAGAAGATTTGAAATTTTACTAGAAAGACGAGGAAAATTATACCAGGAAACAAGAAGTGATAAAATATCGTGTGCAGTGATATTCCCATGAATTTTTCTGAGGGTATACTCCCAGTAATCCATTACGCACAATTTGTGTATGTGATCACATACATAGTATGTCATAATATAAAAATTTATGAAGCTTGAGGGTATACGCTATATGTCTAAAAAAGGTTTGAGACTATAAGACGTATATGGAATATACTCTATTTGAATACCACTGACTCAATACTGATGGAAATAAAATTTAATATACGAGAAGAGAGCTTTTCATGGTTTTGAAAAAACTGCTGAGTTCACTTTCAATATTTCATACTTTTTATTTACCTTTAATTCTATCATCTGCTTTTGCAATTTAAGTATTTTAATCCATGTTTTTTAGTCTTACAGCCACTTTTTGTTGTGTTTTCATGCCAGACGTTAAACATTGAATTTTGTATAAGTTTCTTGCATCACAAAATGTACTTTTAATTCCGAAACACTTGCTTGCTATTTTTCATCCCAAAAATGTGCCAAATCACGCTTGATTTGTTAACGTCGGCAGTCTGCGACACAGTAATATACTATATTTTTAAATATGATACACGCAGTAAAATCATAACTTATGGACGACCAGTCGTCATCAAAATGGCGGACCTTGAAGCCCTCGCTCGTGTGGGGATAGGATTCCTGAGTCTGGAGTGGGAAGAAGTAGCATGGGCTTTGTGAAGGGGGCCTCTTTGAAATCTCGATGCGGAGGGGGTAACCAGGGATGTCGTTTCAAACAGACACTGTCACGAGATCTTGACGTGGCAGAGAAAGAAGAAAACCGGGCGGGAGAAACGAGCTAAATGTCGATAAAGGAGCTTTCAACGCGACTTTACCTGAATAGGGAAGGAGGAATTTTAAGATCTTTGCAATTTTCTGACCTCGTCCCTCGTCGGGGAGAATGGGAGGTTGAAGATCAAATTAAACCCCGGTCCTGCTTCCTCTCAAATACTTCCATTTACGAACATTTCCGTCGCTATGGAAGTTCGCATTGTCTGCGATATGCTCCGCGACTATGTAATAGTGTTGTGCTCTACATTCCTACCATTTAGGTACAACTCTTTTGCAAAAAAAAAAAAACCGCTGAAACACGATTGATCAGAGGGCTCAATATGTTGTAGTATCGTTAGAAATGATGGGTCCGATCCAGGGCTTAATATGTATAATAACGTTTCCACTTTATATGGATTGCTACGCGTTTAATGACATTCGGGGCACTTAAAAATAAGTTATGAAGATCACAGGGCTCCCGCTTGGAAATACAGTAGGGAAATGTGGGGTAAAATAGTTAAGATAACTTACTCTTTTCAAAATAAACAAATTGGACGTTTATTTTGAAAATTAAGGTACAGAAAGAAAGAACAATGAAAACTTGCATTGAAACATTGTTTTAAATTCTTGGCAGAAAATGTGTGTGCCGTCAAAATAAAGTGGAAATTTCGCACTTTATTTTTCCATCAGGCAAAGTGAAAAATTAAAATATTTTTGATCAAATGAATGAGTAAATTAAAGAATAAATGGAGAAATTAATCGATAATGAAGGAATGAACAAATAAATGCATTAAATAACTAATCAATATATGAGAAAAAATTAATGAGAGCTTAAAATAGTGAATGAATGCAAGTAATAAGTTAATAAATGAATACGTAATTGATTTAATGTATAGTTGAATTAGTAAACGAAATGGAAGTACTTCACTTGGGCCAGCATGCACTTCAAAAATCACACGAAATATTCAAAATAAAAATAATCTTAATATTAAATAAATATTGTACCGAATATTAGGAGGTCTCAATTAATATTTAAAATCGTGACAGCAAGAACTTTATCATTCTATAATAAGAAAAGTCATTGTTGACTTTCCACAAAATACTTCAATTTGTGTGTCAATTTTTGAAAATTGCCTGTATTATCATATGCTTTGATCTTAACTGGATAACTTTTCCTGACTGGAATAAACTGTATGCAGTACTGCATAGTTAAAATATTACCAGAGAGGTGGCACTAAAAGTAAAGTATAAATATTTGACCATTTTACTATCTCACTTTACCCAACATTCCCCTTTGTAAGATCTAGAAAAGGATTTATAAAGATATCGATAAAAAATCTCTTTCCCGAACGATTAAAAATGAAATACAAAACTTTTTAGCATATGTTTTAACATGCATCTGTAAATTTTTCAGCTTGCAGAAACGGTAGCGAAAAGTTCTTGTCCAAACAGGAGTGTAGCCAGTATGGGGAGTGGGAATATCTTCCTATACCGAACCCTTGGTTTTGAGAAATATTCACCGCTCCAATGTGTAAATTTACACATTGAGGGCTATTATGAGCCAGGGGGTGGCAAATAGGGAGGTCGAGAGGGGGCGGTAGCACCTCCAAATTTTTTGAGAGGAATGATAAAAAATGAGCAAATTCAATTTACGTAAATAGCAAATCAATGTTCAAGAAAAACAATATAGCTGGTTCTCTTTAATGGTTGATGAAACTCGACACATTTCCATACATGAGCAATTGTTTTCTGTTTTTTAAATTATTAGAAATGTATCAAGCCTTTAACGGCCTTTTCAGTTCTGAACAGAAAAAACTGATGAAGAATCACGAGTTTTACCACGTCTACCTGGCATTTCCTCATACAAGCTAAATATCTCATTCTTGTGTGCTCTGTGTAACGATGGTTATGAGAGGCCCGTGTAGTGGTGTGGCTGCATGATTTTCACAGGAAAATGCCTTAGTATTTTACATTCATTGCTAAGCTAATATTTAAGTGTGTCTATTTAATGAGTGTACATCACTTTCTTCTTCTAGAAACACGTTTGCTGCTCAATGCATATTATGCTTTCATAGATACTTTTAAAAAATATATACTATTTTTGAAGAAAAAAAAATCTCACATCAACAAACATCATTTCTGGGGGCTCTTTAACTATACAATCCAAGGGCGGATCCAGGGAGGGGGCCATGGGGGGTCATGGCCCCCTCCGGGAAAATTTCAAGAATAGTTAAAATCCCCTTTTTTTTGAGCAAAACTGCTATAAATATCTCTTATAATACATACAAAGTCTAACAATAAGGAAAACAATCAAAGGGGGGCCATGGCAACCCTGAGAAAGCTTCAAAAATAGTTAAAAATCTTTTTTAGAGCTAAATATAAAAAAATCCTTATTATTCCTCGAAGTTTAACAATAATATAAAAACAACGCAGGGCAGAGATAAAACCACACTGAGGAAGTTTCAAGTATAGTTTTTTAAACCTTCTTTCCTAGCTTAAATTGAAAAAAAAAAAAAAAAAAAACTTTATTGTAGTTCATGTGAAGTCTAACAAGAATGGAAACAATGCCAGAGGGAGGGCATGGCCACCCCACGAAAATTTCAAGTGTATACTAAATATTTGGGTTCCATACTGAGGTAAATCATATTTAAGAAATTCGACCCCCCTCCCCAATGAAATGCTGATATGCCTCCCCTGTTATGAGCCAACCCCCTTTTGTCACTTGGGGAAAAAAAACTTGTTGCGTCACTCGGTCTTGATTTGTCCACAACGAACTCCTGTAACGTATTTACAGGGAGATAAGCTCCTGCCAGAAGCTCTGACAAGATGTTGCTCTTCTACATTTCTATCTTAGAAAACCGTCTTTTTTTTTTCAGAAAGTTTTTTTTTTTTTTGGCAGTTCTCTCAATATTTTTGGATAAGGGATATATTTTAAGAAATAAAAGAAAACCTATATAGAATGCTCAATGCTGAAAAGAAAATTAAGAATGAAAATAAAAGAATAAATTTGAAATAAAAGTATAATTTATGTGAAAGGAACATATTCGTTTCAAAAATGCTGTGCCGGATGGATGCTCCCGTGCGATTCGGCCACAATGTACACCTGATACTATAGTTCATCGTTTAAAGAACAACTGCTATTAATGGCCGTTTTTTCTTGTGCCACTTTCTTTGAACATAGACTTCAATGTAGTATTTACCTCTGAACATAAGGAAAAATTACAAAACTTATTTAAGGCACAAAACTCCGGGTTCCCTTATCCTTTATTGGGAGGTTCTGCTGAAAATAGATCGATCGATCGATAAGATGCATAGATAGAAATTCATATGCTGTTCCCCACAAAATTTGCAATCACTGCAAAGGTGTTTTTTCTGCTTTAGTGGTTTTTTAATATTAACTAAAATGTAATCTGATTTCATTCAATCTTCGTACAGATTGAGTGAAAGCATAAAGGCATCCAAATGGGCTTTTAAAAACATGGAACGGTACTCAAGTGTAAGGAAGAGGGGACACACAAAAGCAAAAAAGAAGTGTAGTGTATCTTTCGGAAATCGATGTAGCTCAATACATCCAGTTGCTTTCCAAGCGTCAAGAGGATCGTCTTGTTGCTCATAACTGGAGTTTCTTTTCCTTTTCTTTCTTTTTTTTTCGTTCGCTTGGTTCCCATAAAAAGAAAGCCCAGAGTCCCCTTTCAGATAAACCTACGGAGCCTATTATCAATTCCAAAAAATGACATCTAGGACTGTGATCGTTTTACATCATTATCTCTTCAATGGCTAAAAATGGTACGTTGGATTCACTGTCTATAAAAAAACAGCTGTGTTTCAACTTAAAAAATAATTGAAGGACAAATAATTTGCTGTATTTATTTAAATCGCACCTGTTCAACAATAGGATCATTTACTTTGAGAGTAGCGCATTCTTAACCATTGGTGTAGAGAGTGGAGCATTCTTAACCCTTCAGGCCTGTGTGCAACTAATCTCTGAACTCGCGTCATAAAAATATCAAATTGCAAAACTGACAATTCTACTCTAAAGTAAATTTGAATAGCAATAATTTATTATTTGATTAGCGCTCAATAAAATGCATTTTACTGACCGCAAAAATCGTGAAAAGAGAATAATTTACTTGGTCGTGCATAAATAATGCAACGCTTCGAGGGGAGAGAGGTGAACCTGTGACAGTTTGAGACACTGAAGAATATTTTACATGTCAGGAGAAAAAAATGTCAGAAAATATTGGGAATAATTTTCGCTGTATTCAAAGATTTCGTAAAATAAAGATCTACCTGTCGTTTCGTTTAAAATCACTTATTCTGTTATGCAACATTATTTAGATTTCTCTACGCCAGAGAGCCAATGCATTTATTTTTACCCTTTTTGCTAACGCAATAACTTAAAAATGTACTCTGAAATGCTTTTGACTTATAAACTTTCATATAGAAGAAGAGAGGAAGACCGAAGAAAAACATATCCACGAGGTGGAGCAACAGTTGTACGGTAGGTAAAATGTGATTCAAAATGTTCCAGTTACGAAATCAAGTTCTAGTTGTGTTTTATGGAGTGAGTTAAGTGGTTAAAACGGGTTACTTTAAGAATTTGGTAGAACCGGAAAACCGCAGCCAGAATTTTTTCCTGGAAGGAAGGGAATAATGTACACTGTGCTTTTTATCAATCAGAATTCTTGTAAATATGAATTGCACTGTGATATTTATCGATCAGAATTGTTGTAACAAAAAAAGCTTTCATCAAAACTTCAATTTTGAAAAGAAAGCAGTTGCAGACGTATGCATAATTTCTTACGCGTATACTTGGGTACTTGTTTCCTTACCACCCTTTTGATGGTAAAACAGCCAGTAAATTCCTTTCAGTTATAACCTTTTTACAAAATGTGTCTCGATGTTTTTTTTAAAAAAGCTTTGTTAAAAAAAGTTAAAAGTTTTAACTGGCAGACGTGACGGAAGAAAATGAATTTGTTCAAGAATTCTCTTATGCACAAAAGATACGGAGAAAGCAAATAAAGAAAATTAATCCATTCGTTTTACGTAGACATACATACACATGCAGAGTATCAATATTTATCATGAGTTATAATCAAAAAACTTATTGGAAAAATTAGGTTATCCCTTTTTTTTTTTGGCAATATCCACATGCACCGAAATAGCGTTCTTATGGCACCGTTCCTCCCACCCCTACCCCCAAGAGAATGTAGGTTTTCGAATGGAACTGATCTGCTTTCCTCACGCCCCGAAACGTGCGTATGTGCAGACCCCTTGTCTCAATTGCCCCGTAATCTCGTTACACTAATGAACGGCAAATCTATATCAATGGCAAGGCGTCGCTAAACGAGATTACAGGTTGTTACGCCCCGCTCGAAGTAAAGGCACCTCCGGGGGAAGGGAAAAATAGATACATATAGGAGGATTGTGGATGTTGGACTGATTTGTTTGTTGCGGGCAAACGAACTAAGCGGTCTCCCAGCCTCGATGGACCAAAATGCGTCTGTTCCTCCGAATTCAATCTATAAGAGTGCCATTGCTCCTGAGATTTCACGTTTAACCCTCTTTTACTTGACTTTTTTTTTTTCGGGTAATCTAGGATTGCCTGTTGTTTTCTCTGCGCCGGTCATCATACTCTTCTTTTCCAAGCATTCTTTAAGTAAGCAAATGTATGATCTCTTCTAATGTAGATGGCGTTATGTTCTCTTGATACAACCATCTACACTGTTACAACCAGAGGTTCCAGACGAGTGAATATATTCCCCCTAAGGTGAAAGCAAGGGGCCCAAGGGTGCAATACTAGCCAGGAAGTAGAGCAGGGGTGCGAAAACAGCAGACAATCGCAGACATGGGTGCCAAAACAGCAAGCAATCGCAAAATGACTTGCTAGCGCATGCGCTTCCGGCATACATTCACCATTCAACCACTTCAATATGGCGGACGAATGATAGGTTGCATCTAAGCGTGGCTTCAATGTCTTTCACATTGAATGAAGTACACTATTGGATTAAATCTCAACTTTTCTAGGATAATTCTTTAAAATAACAAGTAAGTACAGCTTTTGATCACTTTGTAGGTTTCAGGGCTTTCAAACATAGTTAAAAGTACGTTTAATGCTTTTCAGTTACCGGTAGTTCGTTACGATACCGTAGTACCGTTAGTTGTTTATTTTCAGTTGACCGTTACTGTCGTGAAATTTCCATCATTCAGAACGCTACTAAATATATCTATCATTATTTTCTTGAGTACTCGATAAGCAACATTTAATCACCAAAATAATAACCGCAATTTATCACTAATCAACAAGTGAGAACCTAAATAAAAATGATTCTTGTGCTTTGTAGATTACTACACAACAGCGAGCGCAAAAAAAATAAAAAGGAAATCTCTCTCCGTCTAGCTTTTTTTTTTCTTTTTCGTTCAAGTGTTTGAATCATTTCCTGTTATAGCGTTTAATGTTTCGTTAGCGTTAGGAATTTCTTATTTCTTTAGGTTTTTCAACGGTCGAAAAATTTCATATGCATTTTATTTTATTGTTACTCTTGATTGAAATTTTTAACGTTCGAGAAAGGATTTTGTTTTTCCGTAACTTTAATATCCCAGAATATTTTTGGCTCTTCATGTAAATAATTCATAAGTACATCTACATTTTACTTTCGGTGCGGTTATTTCTCACAAATAATCATTAACTTAACTATGATTATTGAAATAATTACTCGTCTTTAACTTTAAATATATTTGTGACAACTCTTTGATACCAAATAAAGTCTGTAGATATTTATTGTTTTATTCATTTTTAATATTACTTTGTAAAAAAAAAAAAACTTATCAGTACGCAGAGTTTTTTCACAAGTTTTTTTTTTACCGCCCCGAGAGTTATTATAGTTATTATTATTAATTTTTAAGAAAAGGATAAAAATTTCACAGATCCGCAATGTTTTTCATTTGCTTTTACCGACCCGTGGGTCAAAAGAGGTTGAGAAACACTGATGTAGAGAATGATCAGATGAATTAAAGCAATGAGCACTCCTTAACTATGTTGAAAACTCTGAAATATGATCAAATGCTGTAATTACAAGTTTTAATCATTTCCAATACTGAATTCATGCAATGTGAAAAGTGTGCAAAACGTTGACTGTCATGAATCAAAACAAAACTATTAAAAAGAAAAAAAAAACACAATTATATTAAAAAAAAGCACACAATACGGGTACGGGGGAGGGGGAGGAGGATCTACAGTAAGGGTGCCATTTCTCTCTCCGTAGGTTCATTCTTTTCACCCCGGCTGCCTACTTTTTGAAAGGTGCCTGTTTTTCACCCTAGTTAGAGGTGCAATTTCGGCTCCGTAATGGGTGCCGCTGGTGAACAAGCGTTTCACCCCTGAAAGGTGCCGAATGCAACCTGTAGTTTTAACAGTGTATTAAGTAAGCAAATGTATGAACTTCTCCAGAACATCCAGGAACTATGGATCAAGCCAGGTAAAAAAACATTTAGATACCTGGATTTCTGGACATTAGAATTTCTAAAGGAACCCCTTTGTCTCGGTCTCCTTTATATAGAACTGTAGTTAATGGATATACTTATTACAAAGACAAATAAGAATCTTTTCCAAATTTGATGAGGAAAACATCCTTGTACCACGGTTAGTGGAATTCTGGGCTTCTAGATGGCAAAGTACTCTCTGCAGTGGTTTTTCAAAGACGAAATAGTTTGGGCGACGTTTCGGTCAAATGAAATGTGCTGAGGCTTGCGGCGTGCAGAAGAGTCTTTTCATTTTCCTCCTTTACGCAGCCTCTTTGAAGTAGACACCCTCATAATTAAGCGTGTATCTGGCGACTATTTTGTGTCGTGGGGCTTGAGCGGCGCTGACAAATTAAACTGATCGTCCATCACAGTGACCCGTCTATTATGCAGCCAGGGCTGGCAGCTTCCAGGTTATAGGAGTGCAGCCGAGCGGGCCTAAAACGTCATTAGGGACGGAAGGCTGCCCCTCTAAAGGGTCCTACAGGAGACCTCTGAATGTTTCCCTCTCTCGCTGCTTTGAGGTCGCGCTCATTTTTCTCCTGGTTGGAGTTGACTCCGGAGTCAACCGACTCGCTGGCGTGGAAAAGGGCGCGTAAGACTTCCTACTATATTTGATATTAAGACGCAACTTCTCTCTTGGCATTCAGATTAACTGGGATTCTGTATCAATGAATCCTGAACTCTATCAGAACGAAAGGTGCTATGGCGAAAGTGTTGAAACGCTTGGACGTTTTAACTATGTTTGCTTTCAAAATAAACTGGGTTCTTTCAGTGACGTAGCCATGCCCATTGGGGGGGATAGGGGGATAAGAACCCCCCATGAGCCCTAAAAGATTATATATGTATATATACACTCGTGTAAACTCGAGGGCATAGCTTTACTTTAAACTTCAGAAAAAGTTAATCCCCCCCCCCCCCCCCAAGGTTTTTTTTCTCGCTACGTCACTGGGTTCTTTTACATTCACGTTTGTCGGTGAATTGAATAAAAAGAACAGAACCCAGCAAAAAAAGCTTAATTGAATTCTAGAGAAAACTTTTCCTGAATAAATATAACAACTCTATAGTACTTAGTTCAACTGTATAATTCGGAGAGGAGGGGGAGGCTACAGATGTGTCAGGCTTACTGTCCCATAATTTCTAAATTGGACCCAGCACGAAACAGGATATTTACTATACGAAGCAGAAGTGGAGCGAAAGTGGGAGTCAACCCCCTATCGAAATTTCCAACCTGAGTGTTTTAACGCGAAAGCATGTAGTGACTGTCATGGCGGATTCTCCCGGGAAGAAATTCTGGCTGCACTGGTGCCACGGGACAATATTTAGAAATGCGTTCCTCTTTTGTACTTGATCCCGCTTTTCAGGCGCAAGGGCCGCCAATTTGGTTTCTCGTCGATGAAAATACTTAAAAACAGAATTTAAAATTTTTTTTAAAAAATGAATGATTTCGAAACAGAATGTTCAGACACATTTTGGCTGTAAAAGTATTACTAACTTCCATTCATGAATCAGTACATTCTCGTGTTTCATCACGTAGTGAGCTCACTTTTCATGCGTACGCTTCTGAGTATAACATGTAATTAAAAATTCTCATTCCAAACAGCTTAAAACTTGTTTTGACGTTTTTTACGCACCGTACCCGATATCGGTGGATGTGGGTAAATGAATCGCTAGGTGCGGTTGGCGACAGACAGACCTTCCCTAAAATGTTGTAGAAAAAAAAACCTTGAATCGCGGGCGGTGAGGCCAAGAATTAAATCGGAGAGGGTTGCTTCAGGGGTAGAGAACTGGTTGAAAGCGATATTGGTAGCCGAATCGAATAGGACGGAAGATCAGTTTACGTGGCGGATGGTGTTCGCGGTCTTCCAAGGCCTCCTCCCTTCGTGGAAGTTCCTCAGAGTGTTTGAAAAGAACTGCCGGGTTAAAAAATAAGTTAGAGCCCTGTCAGAGGTCAGACATTCACTGAATAGAAGTAAAGGCAAATTCAGAATTGTTTGACATTAGTATTGTCATTTCACCACACATTTAGCTTTAATTTCGCTGAAATTGTGCACAATTGCTTATCTTTCATATATTTATTTTTGGAAAGCTTAGGGGTGCAATTAGTGAGGGCGAGGGGGAGGGGAGGGGTAGTTAATCATTACTTCTCCAGAATCAGTGCCCTCGAATCATATTGCCAATCTTGCGCGGAATGTTTGCGCATAAGGATTGTAATTATCCTCCCTCTCCTACAAAAGAAAAAAAAAATCTAGTTGCGCTGAGGCTGCCTCAGCGCAACTAGATTTTTAGTTTGGAAACTATTTTCTCAACTTAGTCAACGATTCAAATTCGTAACATTATTTTTCTCCAAGTTTCGTGTTTGTATTCCTGATTAATTTGCGTTCTGTAGAACTATTGTTTTGCTTCTTATGCCTCGATGCCTAAACACAACTTATTTGTTTGAAGTATAGATCTTTCGGGTCTCCTTTGGGAAATTAGAATTTCTTTTGGAAGAAAGTTTCCTTCTCAATGAGTCTTTGTGTGTGTATGTAAGAGGGGGGGGGGGATCTTGAAGCTTTGACGCAATTTAAGTTCCTATTACAATTAAAGTGATTAGTCACTATTTTAGTTGCTTTACTTCATGCTAAATTAACTAAAACAACAACAAGTGAGCTTGAAAAAAGCTACTCTGATAGTCAAAATTTGCAATGAGTTTTCGTTGCAGATTTATGCTCTACCTTGATAAATTTCATCAACTGTAAATATAGCGTGAAAGCATTTTAATTACAACTGACAGGTCAAGCGGCCACAATCTTGCTGCCCGCTGACTACACTTGTTTGTGAAATTATTTCGCACTGCTTTACATTTCAATAACTAAACGAAGTTGAAATCTAAGTTATAAGTTTTAGATACGATGGGGAAAACTGTAAATATGGATTGTAAAATAGGGCTGAACTACAGATGAATTTTATTATAAAACTGAAGACTGCATGATTATTTTTGTAGAATTGAATCAATAGAATTAAAAATGATCACGTAACTCGTATTTACCAATCACAAAGACTATAAACTGAACCAGTCATCGTGCAAAAGTAGCAATAAGCAATCTTGATTACTCCTTAATCAAATCAAAGCTGAATAATAGAGTAAACTTAATACCGATCAAATAAAAAATATATTAACTTGCATTATTTACATAACGAGGTTCATAACTTAATGCCATGATTCGGGGTCTACTTGTAGCCCAGAAACTCGTGTGTGCGATATATTTTGCCACTTTTGCTTCAATATTGCTAATTATTTTTTCGACACAAAGGTACACATATCACTTCTTAAACATAAATAATTAGCGTGAAACGTCTTTCCATTATATTCATCTGCTTCAATGCCAAGCACTGGAGATAAAATCTATATCAAAATTCCAAAACCTGCATCTTGTTATTATTTGCATACGTTTATGCTCGTCAACGTGCATTCGATGAAATGTAGTATTATAATGACAATTTCACATAGACTAATAATAATAGACCGAGCTTCCCCAGACTTGCTGATGAAAAAATTGGTTCATGGATACATCATGTGACTGGTGGAAGGCTCGGCGAAAACTTTGGCGACATGGTTGCCAGATGGCAGGATTATCTACAGTTTGGCACTCGGCATGTATTTTAAGACGTAATGTGTTGTTATTATAATATTTTTTCCAGGTGCAGAGATGATTGAACTGTTTTCCTTTTAGTTATGCATTATTTTGACACTAGTAATTAGTTTTTGATCGCAGTTTTCAGTAACTTTTATTTTATTCGGAAGTACTACGTCAGCGTTGGCGTAAACGTTTTGCGTTAACGCAAAAATGTACTAATCGGTATCTTAAATTGAAATTGTATGTAAAAATCTTACCGTTTGCCGATTCTTTTTGGGCGCTTGCATCTTCAATTGCTTAGAGAGTCATTAAAATTGAATAAAGAAAATGCACAATACTATCTGAACGAAAAACTCATTATATTAACAAAATATTAACAACTTAGAATAACAAATTTACAAATCAGACTCCATAAAAGATCATTCTTCCGTGTTTCATCAATTCTATTTATTTTATTTCTCGCTCGCGTTGATCGTCTGCTACGATCAACGCCCGCTGTTGCTAGGATATCCATCAGTCACATGGTTTGGTTTATGAGCAGCAAAAGGGTTGCCGTAGCTCGGTCTACTCTTATTATTAGTCTATGCAATTTCAACTAAGAAAATACTAGAAAATATGTAAGAGAAATGTTTCTTTTTTAACATTTAACGACACTCCTGAAGCTAGTTTACGGACGCAACGTACCATTAAGTTTCTCCCGCAGTGTTCAAAAAGACCCCACCACGTTTAAAAAATTATCAATTGCAAATCTGCACGTGGGAGTAGGAACACATTTCCCCGTCATCGAAAATGGTTCTGTTGCAGCTGATATCTTCTCGCGTAACCCGGGCATCTGCAGGGCAGTTCGTTCGTGGAGAACCCGATATCTGCGGGGGGTGCTCCCCCCACCGGCGGAATAAAACCGACGGGTCTGAATTGAGTTGTAATTGGGTAACAATCGCCGGGGGTGTTGAAAGGTTTGGATACAGGGGTTTGTGATGACATCGAGCTAATGACAGGACGGGGCATACCCCTCGGGAGCTGTCGAAACGCTTCTGTCGGGGTGAAAAATGCATATTTTATGAATATTGTTGCGCTCGTCAAGGCGAAGTATTGACGCGTTGTCGCCCATAGACATTCGTTTACCGCATGTCAACACGGAAAAAGGACTGAGTTCGCATTTAAACATGTCACACATTTTAGAGAAAGAACTGACTCGGGGAATGGGGGAACACATCACATACCTTCCGAAAGGAAAGAAAGATTTTAGGTAATTTTACGGTAAAAATTTGCAGAAACTATACACATATCATAATAAATAGAGCAGTCATTTACTTCTCTCGATCGTTGAATACAACGTAAAGAGACTATATTTAAAGGGGCCATCTGAATAACTTTTTTTTACGTAATCAAGTTCAGCTTATGCTTATAGGCTTTGGTTTATTGAGAAATGTGTACAAACTTATGTTCTTATACTTAGATGGCTCGTTTTCGGATCCTCCATCGCAAAAAGTTTTTTATAAGTTAGAAAGAAATTGTATAAGTAAAAAAAGTATTTATTTTCAAATTTTGCAGTTCAAGCTGCATGATTTGAACCTTGAACAGTGCAAATAACAGTTATTGAAGAACATGGAAAACCGTTCTTTTGCTGAACAAAGGTTTTCTTAACAGTATTGCTCTTATTCTTTCGATTTCGAACCATTGATCCGTTGATACCATGGACGGATACAAGGGAGGGCGATCGCCCCCTCCCCCCTTAAAGGGCTCGGCAGGCAATTTTTCGACATTAAAGTTTAAAAAGTGCTTTTCAGTCAATCTGCAAAGAATTTAAGGGAACTCTTGACCGGTAAATTTTTGGAAAATTTCAAACTTGAGGTCTTAAAAACAAGATTTCAAACCATCTTTGGCAACGCTAAAGAAAGAAATGAGTCTAATTGTTCAAAACGGCAGTTCCAAAAATACAACTTTAAACAACATTGGATTATGGGAGGGAGAGGGTTCGGAAACTTTGTAATTATTTTGAAATTGAAATTTTAAAAACGCAATTCCGCCCCTCCCTTGAAGGATTCCTGGATCCGTCCTTGGTGGATACCACAACTGAAGTAACAATTTCAGTTCCACAGCACTTCTGTTGCATAGTGCTAACGGCAAAAAAAAAAAACAACTTCCACCACTGTTCATCCTTTTCATATTCTTTATCAGACAAGTTTTTTTGTAACACAGCGGAAATTAATTCGCCTTGCTCTTTTACGTAAAATTCCCTAGCTTTAAACGTTACAACATTTAATTTTAACCATTGAAAAAGAAATAATTCAAATTATTTTAGTCACTCAGGTTCGGGATTTGCTTTCTCGGGACGTGCTCACTATTTTAATATTTCATACGCATATATTGTGCGTCATTCAAATTATATTCAACCTTCGACATCAAACCGACAATCAGAAGATTCTCTAGCAATGTACGACAGATGGCGCCACACAGCAACATCTTTGACCAATCACTTCTTGAATGGAATCACCATTTACTTATAATTTTAACAGGAAATAGTAACTCAAGCAGTGCGTGCAAGATACAGGTGAAATTAGTCCGACTTGTGAAAGATAAGGTAAGATCAAGGAGCTGCAAATTTCGGAGCCCCTATACCGTTTTTCTAAATTTCTCTCAAAAAAAACTCTAAAATTGTGAACTACAGTAGAGAACCAATTATCCGGGAAGTTCGGGACCATAGCTATCCCGGATATCTGAATTTCCCGGTTTTCTGAATCGCTAAAAAGAGCTTTTGGTCAATTGTTTATAAAACTTAAAGTACTTATTAAAATAAGAAGAAAACAGTTCAGAAATGCTTATCAATATCGAAATATTAAAAACTACTAGTGAGAGAATAATTTAAACACCAAAAGCCTTAAGTTATTTAATAAGACCTGAGACCCTCACACTCATTTCGAAAAGGAAAGAAAAACACCGAAAAGTTTCGATGTTTTAAAATGAAAGAGAATGAAACAAGTTTTTGAACGTAAATGTGCGATTCTTCTACTATAGTGTATGCAGTGGCGGATCCAGCCGATTGTTTTGGGAGGAGTCATCCGAAATTTTTGAACAAACTCCTCAGGACCGAATTTAGCTCTATGCCGCCCCTAGGCAAATTTGAAATCTGTCGTCCCCTCCCCCCGCTAAAAGAATCCATAAAAAATATCCTTGACTCAAAAAAACGTAAAAAAGTGTTCCCCAGGTTCAAACTGTCACAGTTATGAAGAAATGATGGCGTTTCATATTCTGAGGCGCCCCAATGAAATGATCAATGATCTCCAGAAAAAATTTTTATTCGGCAAATTTTGCTGACGATTCAGCAAACACCATGATTGAAAAACATTTGACTTTCAGAAGATGTGTGAAAGTAATCATTATTAAATTACAAGAAAAACTTGTCTCTTCTGTGGAAAATGAAAGAATGCTAATATTTTACTTTCAAGAATAACAATTTAATTCAAAAAATGTGCATTATAATAGCAAATTTGCCGCCGCTAAAAAGTTTGCCGCCCTAGGCAGCTATTGGGGCTCTTGCCTGTTAGGAGATTAGGCCCTAATAACTCCCCGGAAATTTTATTAAAATGAAGTTTTAAAAACTCGATTTTCGGGGTATCGAGACATTCGGTGAGGGGATGGATTTAGGAATCTCCCTCGAAAATGTTTCAAAATTTAAATTTCCGAGTAATTTTTGAAAATTAGGAAACTAAAACGGAGAAAGGACAGGTTTCGGGCGCTGGCCCCGAAATACTTTTTGAAAATAAAGCTTAGAAACCAAAATATTCTATCACTTATACATTGACAAGTTAGAAGAGGAAAGGTGCTCTTCTAACTCTCCAGCTCTACAGCCTAAAAATGAACCTTTATGTAATGTTTGCTTACATTAAGGGAAGTGTGAAAGTGCTTAGAATCCTTTCTTCCTGGAAATATTTTGCCTTTGAGGCTCTAAAAATTCGATTTTCAACTATATTTATATATATTTTAGAAAGGGATGGAAGATTCATAAGCTCCTCTAATAAACCTCCTTTTAAAGATATTATCACGATATAAACTAGGAAGGGAGGGGGTCCTATCAAAACTCGTTTGTAATTGAAGTCCCAAAAAAATTCATTTAAATTGCTTTTAAGCAAGTTAAGTGATAAGGGCTGGATAAGCTAGTTTCCGCTGACATTTTTTTCCACATAAACACTTAAAATGCAATTTTTTGCTACATATCAAGGCATTTGTGAAAGGGCATGGGAAAAGGGGGGTTCTCCTCCTATTTCGAAATTAAAGTCGAAAAAACGAAAATTTAGGCGCTCTTTGGTCTTGTGAACAATAGGTATACTCTGAGAACGGCAGCATTTACAGATCGTTCAAGTGTCTGTAGTTGGAATCAAGAAATGATGTAAAAGATGGAGAAAAATTTTGGAAATATAAGTTTTATTTTGAGGATAGGGATATAAGTTATCTCCCAATTTAGGTCTATACTTCTTTTTTAGTAAAATACATGTGTTAAATTTTGTTATCTTCTCATAATATCTTTTTCTTTTTTTTCCATAAAAAAATTCCTACAATCACAAGGCTTTGGGAGGGGCCATGGCCCCCATGGCTCCCCTCTAAATCCGCCAATGAGTGTATAAGAGAATTTGTTTTTACGAACGTGCTTTTTTTTTTTTCACTTTTTTTGTAAAGGTTTGGCGTTAGCGATTATTGATAATTATTGCTTTTGCATTAAGTTAATACCAATTGAAATTTAATTTATAAGTTCCTGCAGCCTTATTACAGTCTTGCTTTTAACGATTTCTAGATTCCACCATCAACTATCCGGAAAAATCGAGAATTGCGGCGTTTCACACGTTTTGCGACGTCCTTGCGCTCTAAACGGTTTTAATTAAAGGCCATTCAATAAAATATTGCATTATAATGTGGCAATATTCCTTTCTTTAGTTTTCAGTTGGAATAAAACACAAAAATTTCAGACTTACGTGTGTACTTTTTAGTTCTAGAAAATATTCCGGATATTTTTCCCTGCGTTAAGGACAACCCTTTGAAGTTTATTTTTGTAAACCTTTTCCTGAGTTATAGATGAGTAATATGGTATCTATTAAGAAATCGCTCATTTCCTTTTAGGTATTTCAAAAGAAAAATGCTTAGTTTTTCAAAAATTACCGAAAATGCGTATTTTTAAAAAATGGCGGGAAAATTGGCAAAAGGTTGCCGGTTTTCTGGTTTCCCGGTTCCCGAATAAAAGGTTCTGCACTGTACTTTAAAAAGAAAACGAGGAACTTAAGTGAATTCTTTTGCGTGATTTCTTTTTTTTCGTTCTTTTTTTTGTCAATAGTTTTGTGGAAATACTACTACATTTTTTGAAACATTTTACTGTAGAACCTTCTTTAAGGGACTTCTCTATTTAGTGGACATAACTTTTGGTCCCATTCTTTCGAATAGGGACTTCCATGCATTAATTAAGGACACTCAAAAAGAAAAAAAAATACAAAAAAGAAAAAGAAAAGTTAAATTTTTAGCATTTTAAAAATAAATTATGTCTTTCACAATTACGAGCGTGTGTGTGTGTAGGCATGCGTGTGTGTATATGTAGGCGAAAATGTGTACGCATTCATATATATAGGCATGCGTGTGTGCATGTTTGTGCGTGTGTGTGTAGGATATGGACTCAACCTGGAGACGGTTTTAGCTAGAGGAGCAGCATTGGGAGGGGATGGTTGACGGTGTTGCTGCAGAGGGAGCGGGAGGCGGGGGGGGGGAATAAAATCATAGGAATGTCATTCAAAAGTCAAATGAGCAATAAGCAATTCGTGATTGCTCAAAAATAATACATAGAGGAAAAGGTGTAAATATCTCTCTTTTGTTTTCGCCCTCTTTGTCGTTGTTTATACCCTTTTTTGTGTGCGTGTGGGTTTTTGATTTTAAGTTTCTTTCAAGTCGAAAAATTCTAAATTTTTTGTCTTTCATTAACAAGTGCAAAAAGTATCCTAAATGCAAGAAGATAAAAAAAAAAAAGATTAATGTCAATGATTTTATTTCAAAAACGACGATTTACAAAAAGCTTTAAGAAAAGTACCAGCAAAAAAAAAGAAATAAAAAAGGTGTAAATATGGGCACTCTTCATAAGTCACCAAAAATAGTTTTAAAACAGCATGAAACTATTCGAAATGGAAGAGGATTTTTTTTTATTACGGGAAAAAGAATGTATTACGGAAATTGCAAACATAGTTGTATAAACTTAAATGCTAATAGTCGACGGTTATTAATATATATTGTACTAAGTTAACACACTGCATACATTAACTAAAATACCTCCGAAGAAGGACATCTGTATTTAAGGGACAAAATGTCCAGTTCCCTAAGTGTCACATATTTAGAATTTCTACTGTATACATGAATATTATGGGTGTAACCCCTCCCCCCCCCTCCCCCAAAAAAAAAACGAAAGTCGATTTTTCAAGTAACACATTCCCTTATATTTTACCTTTTTGGTCGAAACAATTGTAAAAAAAAGTTTCAAATAATGTGAACAACGGCAACCCGTGCCGACTGGAGCCTGAAAATGTGAATGAGCTCTGTGTACCAGGCCAAAAAAAAAAAAAAAAAATCCTTTTTTCGGAAGCTTGAAACTTCATGTTGATGAAACGTTGTCCCTATAGCCCCACATGTACTATCGTCCCCGCTTAATCGGGTAACGGATAAACGAATACCCCGCTAATGAGAATAAAACCTCCTAGAACCGAATCTTTCCTTATAGACGAAATATTAAAGATTCCCGCTTTATCGAATAATGTTAATCAGCTTTCGCAAATATTTTTGTTGAGAAAATTTTTGAATAAATTTGAAATAAATTAAGCAAGAACAATTTCTGACGTGAAAATACAAAGTAATATTTTTCGTTGACAAGGGGTGAGAAAAACAACATTCATGTTCCATCAATACATTTCTACTATTCTATCATATTTCTTTTGCCTTTTAAAAAAACAATAGATAGTGCAGTCTATAATTAAATTAAATAACACAAAAGTGTTTCCTAAAGAACTTGACCAAGCAATTCACTATCATGGAATTTTTCAAAACATAATGAACTGAAAAAAGGTGCCAAAACAAAGGTTTCGTAACTCAAGTTGTAAGCTACCTTTTATAATTTTCATACGTACTTGTAATATTTATACGAATTATTATTAAACTATTTTGTTGTTTATTTAGCTTATTTCAAATTTTTTTTTCCCAATAACGTTAATTATTTCCTTTGTATGGCTATTATTTATTATTATTGCATTTTAAGACAAATGTTGCCAATTTAGATAGTTAAAGAAAATTTCCCCTCTTAATCGAATTATATTTCATGCAACCGACGATATTCGACTACCGCAAAAGTATTTATCCAAATGAGAAGTATTTAGGTGTCTAGCAAGAGACCTAGAATTTATAACCTTCTTCGAAAAAAAAATGATTTTTTTTTATTTATCTGGTAAAAAAATACACATACATTTAAATAAACTATCAAGTTCAATCAGCATAAAATTTCGAACTTAAAGAAAAAAAAAAAGTCTTTTTCGATTCAGCCTAGTACACAGTGCTCTTTCACACTTTCAGGCGCAAGTCGGGCACGGGTTGTTGTTTTGATCAAATTATATGAAACTTTTTTTGCAATTATTTTGACCTAAGAGGAAAAATAAAAAGGTGTGCGACCTTATTCGTATTCTTAGTAAATCATAATATTTTCTTAGTTTATGTATTATGGGACTTTATACCTAGTCCCTGGAGATTCCAGTAACAAATGGAAAAATACAAAAAATATTAATTTTAATAAAATAAAATGCAAAAAATTGACAACAGGGCAAATCTCATATTAAGAGCAAAAATGAAAATTTAAAGCTTAATGCAGGATTGAAGTTTTATGATTTACTAGTGGCACCCGCACGGCTTCGCCCGTAATATAAAAATTAAAGGTCTTTTGGTTCGCTTGTATATTTACAAATAATGTATGGTGAATTTTCTCGCCAATTGGCTTGTGCCCATGTTACGGTTCCACGTTATGATAATTTCGTAATTTATGATAGTTTTTTTCTTAAAATTGGAATAAAAAAAGAACCACATCGAATTTTCGAAAAACCGCTTCGAGGTGCACACCCCCATGCTACATACTAACTTTGTGCCAAATTTCATGAAAATCGACCGAACGGTTTAGGCGCTATGCGCGTCACAGACATCCTACAGACATCTTCCGGACAGAGAGACTTTCTGCTTTATTATTAGTAACTAGTGGCACCCGCACGGCTTCGCCCGTAATAGAAAAATTAAAGGTCTTTTGGTTCGCTTGTATATTTACAAATGATGTATGGTGAATTTTCTCGCCAATTGGCTTGTACCGACGTTACAGTTCCACGTTATGATAATTTCGTATCTCGCCAATTGGCTTGTGCCCATGTTACGATTCCACGTTATGATAATTTCGTAATTTATGATAGTTTTTTTTTCTTAAAATTTGAATAAAAAAAGAACCACATCGAATTTTCGAAAAATCGCTTCGAGGTGCACACCCCCATGCTACATACTAACTTTGTGCCAAATTTCATGAAAATCGGCCGAACGGTTTAAGCGCTATGCGCGTCACAGACATCCTACGGACATCCTACAGACATCCTACAGACATCCTACAGACATCCTCCGGACAGAGAGACTTACTGCTTTATTATTAGTAAAGAAGAAGAACTTCCTACAATGGTTTAGTGGAGCATTTTACAATTTTGAAGAGCAATAACGGCGTCCAAGAAATTAAATACGGCGCTTGAAAACCATTAAAAAAATTAAAAAAAAAAAAACATTTAAAAGTTAGTTCCTATCTTGATAATCATTTAAAAAATAGCATAAAACAATTATTAGAATTTTTCTAATGAAACAATTTTTTTAATCTAAATCAAACTCAAAGCATGAAGAACTTTGATTTTTTTGTTGTCGAAATTTCAAATTTCAGTAAAAGAAATAACAATGGATTTTGAAAAAATAGAGAAAGATGATTGAAAAAAATGCTCGTTTTTTAAAGACTTGTTTAAGAAATCAAAAATAAAGCACCTTGCCCGAAATATTTAAGAATTATTGTTCAAAATTAAGCACTTTTAAGGGCTTTTGTAACAGGTCACTGAACTAAAGCACTTTAAAAGATTTTTAAGGACCCGTGGGAACCGTGGCATGCAAGTCATTCTTAATTTACATGCAGATTTCACGGACAGAATCTGAGGAATTAGTAATGTAAGAAATTATTTTCTTGTTTTTTTGGAGGGGAAGGGGGTATTTTCATAGCATTTCTTAGATATGTTACTATGCGGTCTCTTTGTACTTTCTGAATCTATGACTTTGTGTGAGAACATACAATTATAAAGTGAAACAAGAAGTTCCGTCCAGAACTAAAAGAGTACTACCTTTCGTATAACAATGTCGGCGTTCTTGCACCTGATCAATGTTCTCTTAATTACCTAAGACTCAAAATTGTATCAAGAATACGTGTTCATAATTTAATCTTGTTTCCAAAACAAATGATGCATTTCACTTTTTTAAAATGAATATATGTAGGATAGTAAATAGTTATGTGACAAATCAAAAAACAAACAAGCAAAATAGCAGCACCCCTAAGCAACACAAAAGAAGCTAATTTATTTCCACTAAAGATTCTTAAACCATTTAAAACGAGAAAAATTACTAAAAAGAAAAAAAACATCAAAATAAATACATTTTATCAAAAATGAAAATCGTTTGCAGCTCATTCTTTTGGGGAAAAAAATACAGCACCTCAGATTTTACTTTTGTTCTGTTGTCAAAAACTAAAAATTATATATACATGCACTTTAGAAAAAAAAAAGGAAGGTAAAAGGCCCTCTTAAATTTAATAAATTCCATTGAAAAAATCGTTTGCAGCTTTTTCGTTCTATTAAAAAGTAAAGCAGTTCGAATTTACTTCTTTTTTTCGTTACCAAAAATAAAATTAGTTAATTAACACTGAAGAACGAAAATAAAAAATTATATCAACAATCACTATTGCACATTTAACTCATTTGCACCATGATAATTCATTTCATTTCAGTTCAGTCACATCTATCTCTCATTTACATCAATTTTAAGTCGGCAAGAGAGAACTTATTCCTATTTTTATTAAAAAGTATTTTCTCTTTTCTTGAAGCCAAAAAAAATTAAGTATATATTCAGAATCTGCACATTTTTTTCACAATTATCTGGTACCAAAAAACATTTTTTAGTGTTGTTAGTGTCTTGATAAAAATGCTTGAAATCCTCTCGAAGGTGTTAATGTTGGCTTAATGGAGCGCTTTATGTCACACACATAACAGAAAAAAAAGAACAAAACAAACAAAGCTGTCCACAAAAACAACGTAAGTCCTCAAAGAAAGCTCTCATAAAGTTTTGATGCCGTTTAGGCAAAAAGTCATTTACTACAAACCTTAGCAAATACAAGAACGAGTAACTTTGAGGAAGGACTGATTCGGCGGATTTCTGTGACTTGTTTTTCACTAACTTTTGGCCCTAAAATTTTTTTTAAAAAATCTCACTTTCAGTCCATCACGTCAAGTTTGTAAGCTAGACAGGGCTCAAAGTGATCAATTCACAAAATGAGAGCAATTAAAAATATAAAAGACCAAGAAAAAGATTTTTTAGACAAGTAGCAGTTACATTACGCACACAATGCAAAAAAAAAAAAAAAAAACTGTTTCTAATGAATGCGGTTCCATTTCACATGCTGAAAATCTATTTCTTTTTTACACTGTAAAAAAATTCCGAAACGTTACTGGTCATTTCCGTGGAACGTTTCGTGATTTCAGAGGTTTTCACCTTTTCCCCCAAAAAATCAAGTATCTTCCCAAAAAAGTTTTCTGAATTCCTAAAAGATTCACGAATGCAGACTTTGCACTGGTGTGAAAAGTATTTTTTGCTTCCAGTTTAAATATTGACGGATCGTGTTTATTAAGTGTATCGGCTTTAGATTGTTTATGGCCCATCCGGATTGAAGCTTCCAATGAGAGCAAAATAAGTCACTGGATACCTACAGCTTTGCGAGGCGAGGAATAAGCTTGGTTCTTGCTTGCAATTTTCGCGTAGCTTGGTGGTGGTTGCTCTAATATTTCTGGAGCTTTCTTGGTTAATCAGGAAGGTTCTAATGAAATAAATTAAACCTATTTAATTTTTCTAGAAGGTTCACGACTGGCTTTAATAGGGGAGATTTCTTTATATTTCAGGAAGGTTAGTGACTTTTATCGGAAAACGTTCCTGGTTTTTGTAAAATATGTTACTGGCTGAAATTGGGCACATCAGCTGCCTATTATTTTCCAGGAACGTTTCTGAATCGTTTTTACAGTGCACCGCGGTAATACTGGATATTAAAATTTGTCAAATAAAATTTATAATATTTTGAAAATGAAAAACTTGAATTCAAATAAAAAAGGTTTATATCAGCCAATAGGAGAGCAGAAGCGTTTCCGGCATTTTCCCGCTTAACGTTTTCATATGGATCACTTTTGCCGTCCGCCTTGTCTAATGGTCAGAGCAGTCTGACTGCGATGAGGAGGTCTCGGGTTTGAACCCCGGGGACGGATGTACTTTCTCTCTCCTGTCCTTGTCCTTCCTTTGTGTGAATGTGTTGTTATACTGTGAATGGTTGCCAACCCTGTGTGTGAATGTCTATGTGTGTGGTGGAAGTCGGACTTCACACCAAATTATGGTACAGTTGGAAAAGTGAAGCAGCGCACCCCGAATTGCCAGCCTGGATTGCACACGAAAACAGCAACAACAACATGGGTCACTTTTAAATGTGTAAAATAAAAATTTGCTGCAGGAGAAGAAAACTAACGTCAGTTCTGAGTTCCCTCAAAAATTTAACTCACTAGAAATTTTGTTAAGAATTGTTCTCCTGTGTGTGTTTTGTGTCTCAAAACAAAGAAGATAAGAGGGTTTCCTTTCAATGCCCATAAGCTTGAGAACACCTTTTCCTGACTTGATATGAAAGGTTATTTCATAGTGAAAAAAATATTTACAGGGATGTTGCAGCAACCAATATTTAATTTTTACATGGAAGCTCAACTCTAGTACTTCTTTTCAATTTTATGTGAATCTTTATTATATTTAGATTGAATTGAGGCTATTTAAGTATAAAAAAGAAGATTTGATGTTACATTTTGGGGAAGTTCCAATCTTTTTGTTAGAAATTAAGCTCTCTCTAACACATTAAAATGCCAGTCTCGTCATTCTGAATTATTATTATTATTTTTTAAATATTAATGCAAGTTATTTTTAATATTAATGCAATTTTAATATAATCATTTATCTGTTGGCGAGAAAATGTCATAATTCAGCGTGATCTCAGTGGCAATTGATGTATGTAGTGGAAAGAAATGAAATTGCTGCAACCTCACAAAATGAAAAAGCAGGAAATTTCAATAAAAATGAGGATATCTTTGGCAATTA
This sequence comes from Uloborus diversus, assembly GCF_026930045.1. Classification (NCBI taxonomy): domain Eukaryota; kingdom Metazoa; phylum Arthropoda; class Arachnida; order Araneae; family Uloboridae; genus Uloborus; species Uloborus diversus. The sequence goes on along the minus strand of NC_072731.1, from coordinate 210,270,287 downwards.
AAAGTATTTATCAATTTTTTTCACGCACAGAGTAAGAGCATACAATTTTTAAAGACACCATAATACTAAAAATGGGAAAAATTGCTAAGTATAATAAAGGTCCATTAAATAATAATCAGGACTGCAGGAGATTCGGCAGAAAAGCTCCATTATGTTAGGATGAGTTGGCATGTCTGAAATTGAACTGAAAATGCATTAAATGCAAAATTACGAAAAATGGGCACATTTCGTTTCCTATCTTTGACCCTTAGTGGATACAAAATGAGTGAGAAAATAGACAGGACGGAAAAAAAGTGGATTTTAATGCATCGAAATTATGAAATTTCAAAAATATCAGGAAAGTTATGACATGCGTTCTCTTTTACATTTGTCATAATGAAAAGATAGGCTCATTCGTAAGAGAAAAAAACAAAACAAAAGAGAGAGAGAGAGAGAACGAAAAAAAAAAAAAACATTGAGTAGTATTGTAGTAGACTTTGAAGCAGTTTTAAAATCGAAAAGATTTTTAATCGCATGCTGAAGTAAATATTTGCACGGTTCGAAAACAACTTACTCTGAGCAAAAAAGCATATTTGCTTAAAATTCGGTGACGGTACAGTTTTATTAATTACTAGTGGTACCCGCACAGCTTTGCCGGTAGTAGAAAATTAAAAGGTCATTTGGTTCGCCTGTATATTAATGGATGATTAACTTCTCACAAATTTGTTATGTTAATTTGCCCGCCCATGGTATGGGTCCACGTTATGATAATTTACTCGTCCATGTTATAATAATTTAATCTTCTATGTTAATAATTCGATTGGTAAAATGTTCTAAAAAATTGGAATAGAAAAAGAACAAAATCGAGTTTCCGAAAAATCGCTACGAATTAATTTTGTGCCAAATTTCATGAAAATCGGCCGAACGGTCGTAAGAGATCTATGCAATGCACTCTTATTTTCAAAGAAGAGCGATTAGTATTTGAATTATGCTCAATTATTGAAAAGATAATATTATGTTTCTTATAAAATTCACGGTAGAAGAGAAAGAAGCATTAAAAAAGATCAATATTTTGCAGGGGAAAAGTCGACGCAGAGTTGCAAAAGAGAGTGCCGGAAAATAGGCCGCCGTTTCGAAGGGGGAGTACCGAAAGAAGACGCCGCAGAAGCATCGGCAGAGAGGAGTAAATGATGTCCTTCGCATAAGACATATGTTCTCGCTTACACCCACCGCCGGGTGACCGATAGGTAACTTTCAGAGCGTATTAGAAGGAAAAACGCAAACTTGTGGAAAAAATGACTTTTTTTTTTAACAATATCGTTTAGAAATTCATGGCGTAAACGTTTTGGCGGATTTTGTGAAGGTTTGTAAAATCGATAACATGCCCATGACTTGTCGGAGAAATATTTTATAGAGTCTGCAGAGTTAGGCATTGGATAATCGAAGCGTTTCCAAAACTGTGAAGCACAATACTTCATTAAGGATGCGTTTAATTTAAAAGGTATGTAAATGATTAATTATATTATAAAGTTATTTAGTGCCACGAATTGTATTTAAAAGTAAAAAACGCACGAATCAATCAAAATTCATTCTTTTAACAGCAAAATTTGTTAGCGAATTAAAAAAAAAAAACATTTGCAAGAAGGGAAAAAAAAGATAAAGATTTGATTGTTATCAACATTCGTTATTAATAAGATAAAAGGTATTTCTTTTTTTTTGAAATATGGTGTTGATAGTTAGAACAAAGTAAAGCACAAATCAATAACAAAAAAGTCTTGAAACGATAGTCAACGTTTGTAATTCAAATTTGAAGGGGAATAAAAGGAAATTACCATCGTTTTGTCTGGATGTCTTTACATCCAAAATTTACACTCACTATTGTAATTGAAAAAGGGGTTCCTTGAAACCCCGAAACACGTGTCTGTCGTAATCAGTAAGTTTGTGCTACAAAACTTTATAAATACGCCGGCCATTTGTTTTTTTTTTTTTAATAAGGATTACAGAAAAGGTGCGATTACATACTGTGAAATTGAACTACGTTAATTTACAATTGTGTCATGTTTAATTTCAATATATAGTGGAAAAGGGGGTACATGTGAACATGGCATGTTATATTGAGATGACGTCGAGCAAAAAATCTTGAAAAATTCTCAAGTAATGGCAGTACCAGTCCTACTTCTTAATCAAATTTTTGAAGCAATGAAGCAGTTTATGTTTCTGTGGTGACAACTTCTTTGTTTTCGCAGATGCTGATGTATTTTTATCACTGTCTTCTTCACGTAAAAACATATTTTAAACAAAACTATAAACTAAACTTAATAATTGCAAATCATTATACGAACATTCAAGTACATTTATGTCAATGTTTAAATTTTTTCATTAAATTAGAATTCTTTATTTTTAAGAATTAGTTCTAAGATAGGTGACGGGGCACTTGTGAACATAACATGTATAGGGGCACATGTGAACAGTTTCCATAGCATCTCCCTAATACAAATATTAGTGTCTGGTTGTTATAAGTGCTAAAAATGGTGTAAAGGTTTATAATTTATGTTTTGCTACTGTTAGGTTGCAAATTTATTGTTAATTATTTTTACGTTTTAATGAATTAATTAATTAGTTGTTTTATTATTTTTTAGTTTTTAATTATTTTCTTCTTAAATAGTTGACCAACAATTTAGTGTTATATAATATTTGCAAGAAAGAAAAGAAAAAAATATCTTCCTTTCACTAAAAAATGAAGTGTAAAATAATTTTAAATTTCATCATCATATTCTGTATGAAGCTTAAACGCACTATGTAATAAGAATGAACTTTTCATAATCAAGTATTCTTTGTATTGTTTAGTCTTATAAGTTTTTCCTCCTGTCGATCATGTGATTAGAACATGCTACGAAACTTTAAAATTTGATAGTAAGCAGAGTTATATAATTTGAAAAAAAAAAAAAAATGTTTTTTTATTGACTGTTACAGTACAATTTAAACTGGCACAAACAACTGATATTTGGTTACAACGCTTCAGTGTATTTGAAGTACGAAAATTGAATACGTATACGTTTCATATTAAAGAGTTTTTCGTTGAAATATGATGCGTGTCCTGTATTTTTCAATCGTGTTCATGTGTGCCCCCTTATAGGGGCACATGTGAACAATTGAATATGTTTTTTTTTTTTTAATGCCATAAAGTAGAGAAATATTTTTTAAAAAATCTGAAAAAAATTCAGGGTACAAAGAAAATGCTATTTAATCATGGAGACATTTTTGCTCTAAAAAAATTGTAATATTTTTTGAGATACTAAGAAATGAAAAAAAGTGTTCACTGTATGTGCCCCCTTTCCCCCTTATATAAAAAAAGCATTAAACGCACTTATACATACTTTATTATCATGCACATTCATATGAGCAATTGCCATGTGAAAATATTATAAATCCTGTGAAAAATCTCTTGTCACAATCTCTCAATCAGTTAGATGACTGAAACAAATTTGCCTTCTCCTGAAGAATCATACTTTCATGATGGTTTTTGAGTCATTTTAGATTCTTTAAGTGAAGAAAATTTGCAATTATTAATCCTGCATCCAAACAATGTTTGAAAACCAAACCTAAGAAGTTAGAATATGTCCTTGTTTGGTTTACATCAAATGTTGAATGAACCTGTATTCTGTTAAATGAACAAGAAAGAAAGAAAAAGAATTCGACTAATACTTGCGTAAAGACTGACAGGGCATTTCGTAAGAAAAAAGATATTCGACGATTTGATGTTCGAACTAAGGAGAACATTGCAACCATGAGTTCTTATCTTAAAAAGTTTCTACTTAATGTTATCACTATGGGACAAACCGTTTTAAATAACAATAACCAATAACATAAAATTAATCGAATCAGAAAATTAGATGATTTCTAATTTACGACTCATGCTGAGTTAAAAGAAAAACGGGAATAATTCCATGCTCACAATCCTATTTCACAGGTATTGATGTGTTGCCATTATGCTGACCGAACAAACAAAAGTCTCCAAAAAAGACCATTGACCTGACACCAGGTGTGCGTTATCTCTTCAAATTTCTGGAACACGTCATTCTCTACACAACATTCCCCATTTCCCTGGGGTAGGTAGGAAGAATTCCGGGAAATTCAAACAATAGCTGAGACACATAATCACTTCTCTACTTCACTAGACGAGCACACGGGGGAATGAAGGAACAGATTTCTTTTGAATACACACAAACACGCTGAATGTTTCATTCATAGTTAACACTACTGATGTAATTGGGGAAGGTTTACCTCTGTTTCCGTCGCATGGATATGAGAGAAATAAACCGCAAGAAGAATTATTTGAAAAAAGAAAAAAAAAAAAAATCAATGTTCACGATCTTAGTCTTTAGTTAGATTCTACAACTGTTGGTTTGAACTTTTTTTACTAAACTTCTGCTATCTGTGGATACAAATAAAGATTTTAGAAAAAAAGTTAATGGAAAAGTTTTGGTTAATGACGCAATATGCTTAGTTGTTATTACGACACTAACGTTTCTTGAAACAATCATAAATTGAATTAATGATGACAAGGGAAAATAACGTATCTGTGCTATTAAAACCTATGCGAGCCTGTCGTCTTGTAACATTTTCCCCTCTGGATTATCCATGTCTGCCGGACAATACTGGTACCTCTGGATACCACGGGAAGCTATTCTACCCTGTCTCACCCGCCTGAACCTTAAGGGCCGGACATCAACCCCCTAATTTTAATAATTTTAGGGAACTTAATACATTATTTAGTATGTTATTGAGCAGATCCCTCGGCAAGCACATGATTGTCATTTATGATAGGAAAGATGGAATAAATAAATAAATCAGAAAAAGGGAATGGATGACACAAAATAGCTAAAACGAATAAATTTTCAAATAGAGATAAAAAGAGACAAATTAAAAAATAAGAAGGGAAAAAAGTGAGAACAGCAAGCAACTCCGAGGCTTGCAAATTTGAATAAAAAAAGAAAAGAAAAACGTTTAAAATAAATGATGAATTTTCTTAGACATAGAATTGATTTGAAGACAGAAATTTTCAAAGCATCTATACTCACTCAATAACTATTTGAAGCACCATTTTAAGCATATTTCGCAGTCAACTTTTAGTTTTAACTTTGCTTGTAACAAACTTTTTCGAATGTTATTAAAAAGCAAAAGAATTTCCCCTTTTCGAACCAAGTTCTGGTTATTTTTAGTCACTTCTTTTCTTGCTCCCTATCCCCTTCCCAATAATAATATCTGTATATTTCTAACTAAAATGTGTCGACACATTTCAGTTAGGAAAAAAAAAATGTGTTTTCGAGGGGAAAAAAAAAAAAAAAAAACAGGGAAATCTTTTTACTTTTTTAGTTTTCCTCGTTTTTATATTTACCCAGTTTTAATTCGCTTTTATTTTGGAAAGAAAATTTCATAATAAATTGCTAATTTTTTAGAACCAAATATTTCTAGAGACAAAGTTTCTCTAACTACAACATTGCTTATACGACTTATTTAACCGACCAGAATACTTGATATAAAATTAACTGGCTATTTTAAAAGACGTATTTTCATGGGCTTAGAATTAAATTAAAAAAAAAAAGGTACTTAATATTTAAATTTCCAAATTGTGCCAAAATAAGGCAAAAAGTTTTATCGTCAAGGTGTCTATTTGATGAACTTGAAGTTCCATTTATCTTTTTCACTTTAATGGTTTAATTTTGTAAAATTAGTGAAAACTTTTTACGAGAACATATAGATAAATGAAGTTTTATGCAGTCAAAATATTTACTATACAAAACAGATAGAATATTCACTTATAGAACATACCTCTTTACAACTCCCTAATGTCATTACATAGAAAATACAAGAATAATGAGATAAAATAATTGTAAGAGAAACATTTAATATTAAGGGTTTCATTGAACTTTGAAAAAGAACTGAACACAACACTTCTTTTACATGCAATTCTTCGCATGGGATGATTTTGTGAATCAAAGACTTCACTGAATTACGTGTGAATTTTTGAAATTGGGCTCAATAAGACTTCTGTTCTGTCAAAAAATAAATAAATAAAACCTATTTAGTCTTGAAACTAGTTAAGATCAATAAAATATTTCTTCCATAAAATGTCAGGTGTCTTTATTTTCTTGCCATAGGGAGAAAAAGAAGATTATGGGGAAAAAATGAAGGAATCACCCACAGGTAAATTCTTATTCGCTTCCCATCAAAAGTTTGGTCGTGGCTTTCGCAATTATATCACTCTTGTTCGATGAAAAAAATAAAAAATTGCACACTAAATTGATCTTCCTATAAAGAACTGCAGCAAACATGAAAATATTTATTGCGCAATATGATCAAAAGCATGCACCACATATCAATCACGACACGTTATGCTCATTTATTAATCAAAAATAAAAATTAAAAAAAAAAAAAAACAAGTAAAACATTCGTGAGCTGTTGATTTGATGTAATCTCACTTCATGCAAGAGCAAAAGGTAACAAACCTTGAAAAAGGAATGGTTAAAAAAAAGTTCGATTGCCGATCGGGTCAACAGGTGAGACACGTGATGTACCGAGCGTAAAATTCATCTCGTTAGACATGGCGTAAGAGGAGAAAAAAAGGGATTGCTGATGGAGCGAAGCAACGAGATACAAAAAACTAAAAAGAAAGAAAACGAGAGCGCACTTACCGTGGAGCGTCCCCGAAAATCGTCAGCGTTAATGTCAAGTGAGCGGAAGTCCGAACTCCAACTGTCACTTCTGGGATCCCCGAAATCTATGACAGGGAGGCAGAAGAGTTCAGTGGGCCACAACAAAAACCGCAAAGAGCGTACGCCTCACGCCAGGAACCGGCGAGCACTACAACGCGGACCCAGAAAGCGTGGCAGCGAAAACGACGCCCGCCTGCACGGCCAATAAGCTGCCAGCTGACCGTGACGTCACGCCGCGCCGGGTGCAATCAGATGTTCCGATTGAGTGCACAATCTGATTAGTGAACGTAGCCAATGGCGAAGTACGCTCCGCCCGGTGAAGCCACGCCTTTGCCTTGGACGCCTATTCGGACTCGCACTGCCATCTAGGTGAGGGAAACAGTACTTTACGTGGAAGATATGGAAGTTTTTACTCCCCCCTCTCCCCGTTCCGGTGGAGTGTGATGATGATTCGGAGTTATGTCGGCGTGTGCATCCAGTTTTCTCCGTCACTTATTAGAGGTCATTTGTTCTTTTTCGCTTTGGGGTTGCGCCTTCACAATCGAGGAAGTCGTTTGCGGCGAAGGTGCAGGTGTATCTTTCACGACTTGATGATAGAATTTGTTGATATAGAAAAGAAAAAAAAAGTTCGTAAACGATTGTGTTTTTATGATTCGTTAAAATGTATTCATCACCTTTTGTCCTGTGATGGAAATCTTCCACCAAACTATCTAAAATGGGGTCGTTTCCGAAATTTTAAAACTATTTTTTTCTGAAAGCGCATGCTTAAAAACATAGGATCTGACCATTTTTTTAAAATAATTGGACAACGTTAAATGTTAAAAAAAAAAAAAAAAAAATAAATAAATAAATAATAATCATATTTTAATCGTTGCACAGATTTTTTTTTTTTTTTTTTTTTTTACGATTCTGTACATGACATCACAAGTGATGAAATGCCATTCACTACAAGCGCAATAGTATTCAATTCACATCTTTACTCACATGTACTGGCAATGATATGGTTGATTGCAAGCATAGAGCATAATATGTAGTTCGCTTCTGAATTATCAGAAGTGAGAAGCGCGGTAGACAGCAAGCGTAAGCGTTCAGCGCGCCAGTGGATTACGCTCCAAAGTACATCACTTTTGACGTCACGCCTTGTTTAAAAAATCGGACATTTAAAAAAAATTAAATGTTGAGAAAATGAAATTATTTTTTTAGTCCATATATATATATATATTTTTTTTTTGCTCCTTCTATCAATTTCAGTGACTAAAAGTAGCACTTTTGACTGATGCAAACAACCCTACTTTTTTACATTACTGTAAAATATTTTTAAATTTTGAAAAGATTATAATCATATTTTTGAAGTTCTGTTATACTGCTTTTGGCGTGAGGAATCCGTACTATACATTGGTGATAAGGGAACAAGGATCAGTAGTCCATAAAATCAGAGACAGTTTGGCGATAATTCCACAGAGCTCCATTTTAAATCATTGACAAGCTTTCTGCCGGTAGTGGTGGTTTTACAATTTCGAAAACTGTTTTTTTTTTCGACTGGAATCAACAAGATATTTAATAGAAATTTTAAACTGTAGTTAGATTTGTGGCTTGTGAAACTATGTAAAATATTCTACCGTTTCATTTTGAACCGATGTTTCACTTTACCCTACATTCCCCTACAACCTTTCCAATAAAATTACTTCTACAGGCCACTGGTTATTGAATAATTTACTCAGTTTTTTCCCCTGGAACGCCCCAATGGAAGGTGACTGTAACTTCCCGAAAATTTCCTTATTCGGCAACTTTTATCTGACGATTCAACAAAACTATCATCATTCGGCAAAACTTAGAGCTCCATTCTGAAAAAGGTTGAAATTTCATTCAGCAAAATTAACATTATTCGATAAAATGTGGAGTTCCATTCGATAAATTGAGAATTTCCGCTCTCTCAAAAATTTAAGTTCATGGCACCACTGGTTTTTCGCTGAAAGAGGTCCCGAAAAAAAAAATATTTAGCGACGAGGTTCCAAATGTTAAATTTCGCCATTGTTCGTCTACATTTTTTGTAAAACTGTCTTTTCTGCTTTGATTCGCAGCACAGCAAGAAACTCCCTCGATTTGATTTCACTCTCAAAAAATATTTATCTCCAATTTAACAGATAATTAATGAGCTAAATGTAAATAAATTGCGAAATATTTCCATTCAGTTTATAACTTAGACCTATATTATGCTTTATTTTCCTATTCTTTCAAAAATTTCAAAGTATTTATTGTAAATCTGCAATTTTAGGACAATTAGTAACGCACATTACGGATTATTCGGTTTGTCTTTCAACTGAGTTACGCTGCTCGATTGATCGATTAGAATCGATTCAAATGCATCTAAAGTTACTCCTAAATAAAAAAAAACAATAGTTTATTAAGGGGGTCCGGGACACATTTTGAAAAAACTTTTTATTAAATACATTAGAGTTTTGAAATTTTTTGCACTGATTCACCATGTATTTAATAAGCAAAATCATAACATAAATATTAAAAAAAATTTATTTAAATTTTTTTTAATGAGGTTGCTTTAAATTGCTATAATTAAAAATATTCTTGGTCAATTTTCAATTTTTTTGTTCAAAAAACTATGCACAAATATCTAAGCTTTAATTTTTATTCGGTGATTTTAAAAATATTGATTCAATAAAAAATATTTAAAGAAAAATTTCGAAAAATTTGAAGATGCTTCTTTTCTTAAATCATATTTTTTGCAGTAAACGTTTTTTTTTTTTTTTGATTCGCAGAGTAAAAATTAAAGTAAACTGTTTGAAAAAGATATATGCTCTAAATCGGGAAAACTTAATTCAATGTGATTTGGTACATTTGTCAGTCAAATATGAAATAATAAATGATTAAATGAACTTACTAGCTAACTGCCATTGTAAAATGTTTCAATAAAAGTTAGATTTTCAATTTAAATTGTATAAATAGGGGAGGGTATAGCCCAAAGCGGGTAGGTCTTCGTATGCCCACACCCTCCCATAGTGTGTAAGCGGCGATGCGTACGTATGTCGCGTTTACATGACAACCCCCCAGTTTTAATCAGTCCCAGTAAAGCAGCAGTAAAGTGGCATGGCGCAACCAGGCTTAAATGAAAAAAAAATGAAGTTTTGTAACTCGTGATTAGTCGAAGACTAGCTTATTTCTTTGATTGTCAACAATTTTACGTTATTCTGACACCATCCACCTACAAACTACGACAATCATTTCGTTTTGTTTCCTTTTTTAAATTTAAAGTTATACCTAATTATTTAAAAAAAAAAAAAAAAAACGCGCCTTCGGGCAATGCGGGTCGTGCAAAGCTCTCGCGGGTATAGGGTTTAATCATATATACTTATTTATTTATAATTTCTTGACTCGTGTGCCGACTTTGATTTTATGTTTCAAGGATAAGTATAACTTTAAAAAGTTATTTTTTAGGATGACGATTAATTTGTGTGTTAACTTAATCAGTTATGTCTTTATGTTTTATAAACAAACGTGCTGACTTTAAATTGGATAAGTACAACTTTTTTTATATATTTTTTAAAAATGTCTGTTAGCTATTCAATTATTTTAATCATTTTAACTTCATATTTGATTGGCAAATGTAATAAATCATAATTAGTTAACCTTATCCGCTTTGAGCTCCCTGGTAGGGCAAAGCGAGTGCTTTAAATGTTTGTAAAGTTTAATAATAAATAAATATTGGGTTCGAAATAACACAAAAATCGCTTTTTATTTTGAAGTTCAAGAACTCTGCTAGGAAGTAAAGCCGAAATTGTTGCGTTAAAAATCCGAAAAACAATTTTAGAGCGTTCCTCAAAAACCTACCCGCTTTGGGCTACCCTTCCCTATAAGTCAGTGCATTTGTTTATAAAACATAAAGAAATTATTGATTAGTTCGATAGATTAGCCAATTGCCATCATAAAAGTACCTTTTTAATGTTATACTTATCCTTTTTAAATAGAAACTGTAAGTCAATATACATTTGCCAAAAAATATAAAGAAATCGGGTATGCCCGCTTTGCCCTACCCGCCTTAACATTAATGTGATATGTAACTTGAGTTATTTTCGAAAAAAAAAAAAGAATCTGTTGAGAATTTTTCAATTACGAAATTTTAAAATTTAAAAATCTTGATTTTTTTAGGTAGTGTCCTTTAAAATTTTTGGAAACAAAAGTTTTTTTTTTTTGATATTGTCTTTTAATGAATAGGGGAATGTGGGCCAAAGTAAAATGGTTAAGATGACTGAGTTTTTTCAAAATGAACAAATCGAAAATTTGTTTTGAAAATTGCAGAACATAAAGAAGGAATATTGTATTTTATAATAAAACTTGCTTTGAAACAGTATTTTTAATTTTTGGCAGTAAATTTGAGTCATAAAAAAAAGTGGAAATTTTTCACTTTTTTTTATGGGGCAAAATGAAAAATAAAATATTTTTCTAATGAAATATTTTCTGTTCAATTCTAAAATGTATTTTTGATCAAAAGAATCAGTAAATAAAATGTTGGATGAATAAATGAAAAGATAATGAAACAATAAATGAATAATTAAATGAATAAGTCAAGTAATATATGAAGATAAATGAATGAGCGTTTAAAAGAATGAATGAATAAGAAAATAAGTAATGAATGAAAAAATAAGTGAATTACAAAATGAAGGAATGTAAATGAATTAATTAATAAATGAAACCGTAAGTGTTTTACATTAAATGATTGAGTGAGTAAATAAAATAAACTATTTCACTTTGCCCCATCCACTTTGCCCCGTATGTACTTGACTAACTGTACAATTTATTTAAAGCACAAATAAGCTTAATAATAACTGAATTAATACTGCATTGGATATTAGAAGGTCTCAATTAATAGTTAAAATGTTAATAACAAAAACTTTATTATTTTATAGTAGCAAAAATAATTTTTAACTTACAACAAAATATTACACTACGAGTATCAATTGTTTTTAAAAGTGCGTGTATTACCAATTGCTTTAATCTCCGGCGGTATTTTTTTATTGACTGGCATAGATTGCATACGGTTCCACATAGTTAAAAAAATACCTGATAGGTGGAGCTAAAAGCAGAGTAAATATTTCACCATTTCACCTTGCCCAATATTCCATTACATGCAAAATGTTTCTGACAGCAGTTTCGTTTTTCGTAAAACTAGATTTTTTTCAGTTTAACTGAAAAAAATTAGCAAAAATGCAATAAAGCGTCCTACATTATTTGCTGTAACTGTTGATCGCTTTGTGATCTCACTCTGAAATTTCTTGGATGTACTCTTCTTTGAACACAATAAAAATTTTACTTCACTTCTCAAGATTTTCAGAAGAGACTATTTAGAAACTTTTTAATTTTTGAAAACGTTTTGTGTTCTTGAGAATTTTTCAAGTAACATATCAAATTAAAGTGCACATAATTCTCCTTAAAACAAATTTTATACAACTATGTCTCTCCCATAAAACTTTTAGTTCAGTCATATTATACAAAAAAAGTGGCTAAAATCGCAAAGCACGATGTAGTTCTGATTTTTTAATATGTTGTTTGGGTCAGTTAGAGTAGTGTTAATCTAAGTTTGCAGTTTTCAAAAACCTGTGCTCGCTGCGTAATTCGCAAAAAACTACGAAATTTTCGGCCTTTTTTAAGTTTTTCCTATATAACTCCTAAATTATCCAACTTTTGATGTTAAATGCGCATACCCATTTTAAAACACATTAAATTTTGAACAATTTAAGTTCAAGTGGCGTTCTGTACGACCAATAGTTTAGGAGATATCGTGCTTCGAATATCGGCCATTTTTGGCGAAAAATAAAAAAAATTATGCTTCGATCACATTCCACGCCAAATATGGACATGAATTCCCATTCTAAATGAAAAAACTGGACATACTGTTACAGCGCATTTAATTGGTTTTCATTTAAGCCAAAAACGAAGTCTGTAGATTCAGTAATTCTTTAGCAATTGCGAAAAAAGACAAATAATCGGAAAATTTGATTTTTGATAAAATGAGACAAAACACTTCTCAAGACAGTATGGACGATCATATAGTAAAAAAGGGCAAATAATGATATAAAAAGACTCCAATGTGTGTTTATATAAGTTATGTGTGCTGGCAAAACAGAGCGGTTATAAAAAAATAAATAAATAAATAAATAGGCCAATACTTGACAGCCCTCTGCAGGTAACGCAAACATTCCTTCCCCTACATTGATGAATTTAACATTGATGAATTTTCGGTCGTATTTCGTTTTTCGACTGAAAAGTTACTTACAGAGTTTTATTTTGAATAGAAAATAATTTTGGTATCAGACGAATTTGTAATGAGATTCAATTATCCGAAGACGGACGAGCAGAGAAACAAAGAGTAAATGAAAATGAAAGTTCACTCATTCTTTTTGCAAAAGCAAATTAAACTGTCCAGGTTCATCATATCAAACGTAAAGCTTCAGCGGGAAACCCGGAATGAAAAATGTATCCTCTGTACTCTTTAAGCGCAATATTATCGAATGTTTACACTTATTGAAAAATCATTCAAGCAGAAAGTATGGAAAATAGGGATGCACCTCAAACCAAAATGCTTCCATTTTTTCACTTAGCAGGTCTCGATTTCTACGCAAAAAATGCTCGCCTTTATTTACATGAGATGTAAGAAACGGAATGAATTCAAAGGATTTTTATGTACATTGGAAGAAACTTCACGGTTTTACGAATCAATAAATTTTTGACTAGTATGTGAGCATACTTGTGGGATGAACAGGTTCTAATGAAACTAAAGGAGACCTTGAAGGAACTAATCCATAGCTGTAACATATTAAACAATTCAGCTGTGTGCTTTTTTGGTGAGTTAAATGAGTTATGTTCATATTTAACTTTATTGGAGAACTGGAATGACTCTGGGACGTTTTTACTGTCTTCGGATACATCAGAAAGACTGCGCGCTATACTGTTAAAAAAACCTGAAAGTTCAGGTAGTTTTCTGACTGATTTTAGCAGAATATTTCTGTAATGCTTCAAAACGTATTTTTTCCTTACAACAACAGAAATATCACGAAAGGAAGTAACGAAAACAGAATTTTTCCATTTCTAGGGTTGCCGCTGTGCTGTACTTTGTTAGTGTTCTAATTAGCCTTCAAGTTATGATAAACATCGCTTTTTGATAGTGCTTATTAAATGGCACTGTTACATTTTGTTAATTAAAAGCTTATTTAGAATAACAGCTCAGATGTCGTAGACAAAATAGATAGCTTGCTATTTCATATCTGGAGAGTAATATACTCGTATGTCGAAATTGTTTTTACGCCTTTGGGCTTTGTAGGTTTGGAAAAATGTTTGCGCCGCATTTTCAGACAGGCAGATGTGTTTTGATCGTCCTGATGATTTGATGTGGGTTTTACTGAGTCAATATTAGAATATTATTGCGGTGTATCATTTTGCTCAATACTTAGAACAATTCTATTCGTTAGTCATATTGTGTGTTCTAGCGGTGAGAATAGTTTTAGGATCTCGTGTTATCCATTTAAAATAAAGGCTACTAGTCGACCCGTGCGGAACTCCGCACTGTACTTCAAATCGTTTCATAAGGCATTTCGCTCTTTAAGAATTTCAAAGAAAGAATATTATGAAGAAAAACAGAAAAAAGTAAACGGAAAAAAGTAAGCGCACAAGAGAAGGAATGTAATTTGAAGACATCAGTAACAAAACCTCGTTAAATACAACGTTGTGATAATTTGATCATCGCTCCCCTTTTGGTTGTACGTATTTTCAATGCAAATATAAATATCATTAAAAGTGTGGCTGAGTGACACGTGAAAAATCAGTAATTTTGCATGTGAAGAAAAAAGGTTGTGGCAAATACAGTCCTGCCCATGTGAGCATCTGACGGAATAAAAAGAAACATTAAAGAGATATTTAGTGGCACGGATTCGAACTGGCGCCATTCTGATTAACAGTACGACGCTCCAACAAACCTAGCAACTGTGCCTTCCTTTTCGAATGCTATTCATTGAAGGAATGCGTAATAAAACACAGTCAAAAAGTTTTTCGCCGAAAAAAATATAATAAGATCATGCGTCTATGTTTTGTCATTAGCCAGCATGATACGATTTAAAATTATTCGTAAAACATGGAATTTGATTAAAGAATGAGGAAGATCTCACGTAGCGATTGAAACAAACATTCTAGAGAAGTAATAAATTCGGTTGAAAAAATAAGTGTTTTTATTATTGAATATTCAACAATTTCCCATAGCAGGCTTCTTTAACCTGTACGGCTTAAAAGCCCGCACTTGTTGTTGAACGGAGTCCGTTTTTTAAGTGTAATTTTTCGAACGTAGACAAAAGTTTTTTTTTTTTTTTTTTTTTTCAGCCGAAAGCAGAGGAGTAGAAAATGATTTCTTACTAATGAAGTTGATAATAATTTTAATGTTTTGTATCGTATTCGAATAAATAGTTAAAGATTTACTGGTTGAAACTCGTAGTTTTAATTTGGCGTAGTATTTTTTCATTTCTACAAAAATTTTAACACTGCTATTAGAAAAATCTACATTTCAGCATACAATGAAAATGTTTTTCTGCACAAAAAGGATTCCCTTGAGGTATATCTAATACTTTTCTTTATGCTTACATTATGCTCAGTAGTCTGGACGGAGTCAAAGCTTAAAAAAAAAGGGGAAGAACACCCTTCGATAAGCAGTCAACTTATCTGAATGATAACTGTAGCCTGCATAAAGGAGTCAAAACACCAAATAGCATTCCCACTGCATTTATTTTATTACGTGTGTTATCTGTTGTATGTTATGAGTACATGTAATGCGTAATACTACTGTAAATTTGCTAATATGTCGGACAGTCCGAACTGGCCCGAAGTTCAGAGAGTTTATAGCCGAACGCTCTACCGAAAAAAAAAACCCGCAGGTAATTTTAATTTTTTTTTCTTGCCGAGAAGTGTTTTTATTTTTGAAACTTTTTACAATTTGTTATCGCAGGCTGTTTGAACCGTTATGACTTAGATGGCAGCACGTGTTCATGATTTAACAGCACGGTTAAAATACAAAATAATTTGAACTAAGTTCTTTTTTAAGCATAGCTTTTCAAATGTAGTAAAAATGTGATACGCTATTTAATTTTTTGCAAAAAGAAGAAAAATATATATATTACTCTTTAAATTGTGGTAGTATTTTTTTATTTGTACAAAGAGTCAAAAACTCATTAGAAGAATCTATATTTCAACATACGATTTATTATATTTTACTGAACAAAAAACAATTCCAATGTAGTCTGAAATCTTAAACCTGATACTTATATTTTCGCTTACATTATGCTTTAATTTTCTTCCAGGAGCCAAAGCTTTAAAAAAAAAAAAAAAAAAAAAAAAAACCTTACAATTGAGTATCAATTTAGCTCCGTGTTGCATGAAGTTTTCATAACAGCCAGGAGCGTTTCTACCTCATGTATTCCCTCATATTTGTTATTCATTGTTCATTCAATGCGCGAATTTTTTCTAATTTTTTGATGCAGATTATCCGGACGTGGGCCCGAACACGCATTCTCCTGGTTACCAGTCGAACGCTCTGCCGATCAAGCTATTCAGCTCTGTTGGTAACAGTGCAAGTTAAAGCTATAAATATAACCGAAAACCTCATTCTGCTTCTTTAAAACAGGATTTTTTGCCCGAAAAAACAATTTTTAGACCGTGGGTCTATTTTCCGTCAGTAGCCTGCACGATAAGCTTCAAAATAAGGTGTAAATCAAAGAAATCGATCAAGAATTGAGGAAATTCTTGCGTAGAAACCAAAAACAGGCTTCAGAAATAATATATAAGGATTGGATTACTTGTATCCAGATGCAATGGAGACACTTAAATTTAGCACCGCTGGTCACATGTAAGTATTGTTGAATATCTTTGTACATGTTAATATACAAATGTATTTTTCTTGTTAATATGCATTTGATAGAATTCCGATGGTAGCTGATTTAGAATTTATAGAACTATTATAAAGTTACTGTTTTTGCTCTAACGCGTTGTATTCTTGAAAGTCGCATTAAAACGTTAAATGCCAACATATCGTATCAACCGGAGATTATCGTGGTGTGCGAGCAAGATAGAAAAAATCACTCAGTTTTTTTTTTTTTTTTTGACAGATTGAAAGTAAACATTTTGAATCTCTAAATAAAAGTATTTCTTGCTGTTATATTTTTTGTGAAAAGGCATAGCAGATTGTTAATCTTTGAAAATACAATAACAATTTTGACAAGAATAAGTTTTCTTGACTACTTAGAAATCTGGAAGCATTCATTACTCCTTTCGGGATTTCATTTATAATAAAAAATATAAATTATTTAATTTATTTCCTTAGAATCTCATCCAACAACTTATTTGAGATTATTGCAAGTTTCTTGTAAAAACATTTCGGGTAAAACGAACTGATTGATATGTTTAGCCTAAGTATAATGCTTATGCTCTAAAAATCTATGTTGCTATTCCAATGAGTGAAAAATGCAGAAATCACCGGGGGGGGGGGGGGTGTATACATCATCTGAGCAAAAAATTCTTCACGTGTATGTTAATGATTCTGTTTTTAAACACAGTAAATTGGTATGCGATATTCTCCATCAGGTATATTATTCCATGATAAAGTCAACCGGTTTTTAATGGTATTTTATTTGACTCATTCTGAAAATAAAAATATTCTATTTTTCATGTATGCTTTTCCATGCTACGAAAGAATATGTACGAGGAGATGTCGAAGGAAATATCGAGCAGTATCAGCATCAAAAATTGGTGTTGTATTCAAATCCACTAATTTCCTTGTTGGTACTTTTCGATTATTTTTATTCATCTGAAGGCGCAACTTTCGAGATAGATGCTTGAAAGGTAAGTTATCAAGCAAAAATTTCACTTAAAACATATTTGAGTAATAAATACAAATTAAAAAAATAATAGTTTTTGAATAGTTAACTATTTTTTTATTATATATTATTTTAAACATAGGATAGAAAAACGAGAATGAAATTTCAGTAAAATATGTGAAAATGAGAAACGAAAAAATAGCGCAACGAAAAATCAAGAACCGAAAGTTCTGTAAAGACACAGAAAATTTAAAAACGGAAGAATAGATGAACGGAAAATTTAAAAACGGAAAAATAGATCAACGGAAAGAAGAGAAATGGAATTTTCGTTAAATCACGGAAAATTTATAAATGGAAGAACAGAACTAAGCGGAGAAATGAGAAATGGAACTTCTGTTAAGTCATGGAAAATAATTTAACGGAAACGTAATATTTACGGCAACTTTGCTGCCGGTACTTTATTCGTTATTTTCAGGAAATTTTTTAAGTGTAGCGCAATATGATTATATTTGACTTCGTAACATCAGAGTGCTCCTTAAGAATCGTGTTATAAGCGACACCTCAATGACGAGTTGCTCCCTAGGTTGGGACGTGAGGGCATTGAAGAAAAAAACAACTAGAGAAACTGATTGAAACATTATCCGAACCGCCATCGAAAAAAAGTACATCTCAACAGATCGTAATTGATGATGAAGAAGATGTGGATCTCCTTTTTTTTTGCTGTTTTTGTCTCAAAGATTCAAAACATTTCCTTCCAGAAAAGTGCCAAAGTCCAGTAAATTTGTATTCAGCTTTATTATATACTAGCTAGAATCTGAAAAATGTTATTATTTCAAAAGTCAAATTTTATTTAAAAATGCTTAAAAATATGATCCCATTGAGATCCCAGCTTGTACCTTTGTACAAATAAAGATAAAATACACACAAATTTTTGAGAATTTTTTTAAAAAAAATTCATTATACCTTTTCTAAGAAATTTAAATTTAAAATTTAAATTTAAATTTCATTTTTTTTAAATTAAAATTTTTCTGAAATTAGTTATGTTGCATATCCCATTAAACAGCAACTCATGTACTTTAAAATGCTTTTTACCAAATCTTTCTATCTATATTTGGTGCTCAGTTATCGTCCATTTTATGTTCAAGCATCCATGAAAAAAAAAGAGGATTTTTCAAAAAATCAAAGTGTCATAAATAAAAAAAATAATAGAGATAAAAATCTAAAAATTTGGACTTTTGATAACATTGAAGGGTACAATCAATGAGCCAAATTTCAAAGAAATAGAAAAGGGTGAGGGAAAAAATTTCCCAAAATTTGGATCACTTGACATGGAATGACCCTTTCTTGAACATTGATGAATTGCTTAATTGCCTCGTTAGACCGTTTTTTGATGATCCAATGATTTTTTTTAATTACCATGACGACGAGAATAAGTCTAGCTCTCTAGTTTGTTGTTTTTAACATTTATTTTGAGAGATTAATTTTCTTCGTCATGGTTATAAATCGTCTACGTTCATTCAACGCTTAACCGGCAGAGAGGGGAGTGTGATTTTTTTTTTTTTTTTTTAAGGAAAAACTATATGCTTGAACTTAGAAGCCAAACTTCCATCAAATACAAAATTTTCAGATTACTCATTCCGATCATTTAAGATTAAGAAGAAATAAAAATACCATAACGGTATACGTTGTTCATATAATCCTCATGATAAGTGTCCGGGTACAAATCTGCCATAATATCTATATTGTTTTTACCGCGTCCTAATTATCATTTCATTTTCAATGGATATGCCTGGTATTACCTAATCTAGAAAATTACCAATCATAATGTAACGGGTGCGAATTTTTTCTCCTTTTAATTCCATTCCATTTGCAGAAACTTAAAACCGAAAGAGTAGGGTCCTATCGTAATTCTTGATTGCAAAAAACTTATTTTGAATTGCAGACGTCAAAATTCCAATGGACAGCTAGATACTAGGGTGATTAAAAAAAATGTTTTTTTTTTTTTTTTCAACTAGAGTCTAGGACACCCCCTCTTTTTTTTACATTTGCTAATAGTATTGTGTTGTAAAAGTTTTAGCTTCTTACTGAAATTTTAAGACGGTGCTCAATGACCCCTTTATTTAACACTAGCAGCCTGCGGCGACCAGCTGGTTCGCCTTCTTACGCCAGTCGCCTTTCTGTGCAAGCAGCCACCTACGGCGGCTGTTTGGCTAACTTGTCATTTACCTTTTTACTTCAAGTTTGCCGCCTTCGGCGGCTGTTTAAACAAATTTGGCTACAGTATTAATCAATCCATCTCTATCTTTTTTTGTGCCTTTCACATTTTTACGCCATCTACCTTTACGATCTATCTCTAAATTTTCTTATGCATCTCTATTTATTTTAACCTCCCCGTCCATTTCCTAATAAAAACGAAGATCACTCAAAAAACCACTTTTTTTTATTTAAGTAGAGCAAAAAAAAGCTCAAATTCCCCGTAGTGTGCAATAGTGGCGTTTGACAAAGAAAAAAAAAATCTCGCTGTTTTTATTGAATGAAATGCGCACAACTATGAAATGTAACGTAATATCGAAACAGCAAAACGTCCAGCTTGGGGGGGGGGGAGGGGGAGGGGAGATGGAAAATGAAATAAATGCATTCCCTAAATTGAACAAAAAAAAAAAAAAAAGGAAAGAAAAAAAGCAAGCGCTGCCGGAAAAACACGTGGTCATCACGTCATAAAATGTAGAAGTAAGCTATATAGTAAAAAAAAAAAAAAAATTAACATTGTTTGCGATTAAGATTCCGTCGTAAATATCGAATCGAAATCCAAGTAGTGACGTCAGAGGCATAGAAGATTGAAGAATGCTTTTTTCGACCGATGCGTAGAAAGATATGATGTGTTCAGCATTAAAAAAATTGTAAAAAAAAAACTATTACGTATTTTTAAGAACTTTTTTCTTCTGAAGAGGGCACAATGTTCTTACTATTACCAACTTAAATTTTAGAAATGAGGCTTTGATACTTCTCGCAGGATGATATTAGAAAAATGCAAATTGAAGGTTTTTTCAAAATTTCATAAAAAATACAAAAATTGCTCTATCTTCAAAATTTTTTCATTCATCATATTTGAAATTAAATTTCCTACACTATAATACAAAAAATATTCGTGTGGTGCAATTGGTTCGGGGTCTGTGAGGTAAAAAGTGCAAAAAAACACATAAAACATTAAATAACTTTTTTTCTAATTAAAATATCAAAAATCCAAGCCCGAGGTGCACATCTTCGGCAAAAACAGCACCTGTACACCAAATTTCATCTTTCTAGGCCTTACCGTTTTCCCGGGAAGCGCGCCACACACACACACACAAACATCTTATTTTATTATATGTATAGATATTTTTTTCAACAGAGGAAAAATGGAATACCTCTAAGATTCGTACTTTTTCTTCACGCAGTTGATGGATGTGACACCACATCTTCCCATGTCTGGCTAAGAAAAACAAAACTGTGCTGTGTTTTTCAAACAAACTGGTATAAGGTTGAACCAGGCCACCATAGCTTTCCTTCCTGAAGTGGGTCCCGAAGCTTTAGTCCCGAAGCTTAGCTGTAGAGATGGAGCTGGTTGCTCTGTATGGAAAAGAGGCATCCCCCGATATCCTGCGACAGTATTCAGTTCTATCTTTCCTCAAAGAAGCATGCAATGCAATTGTGAGCCGTCTTTGTTAGTCTTCAACCAAAAGAGTAGCTTCATTTCATTCGTATCGCAAGTACGGACAAGTAAACAAATGGTTGGCAGAGGAGAAGGATGCCTCAGAGCGGAGTT
This sequence comes from Uloborus diversus, assembly GCF_026930045.1. NCBI lineage: Eukaryota > Metazoa > Arthropoda > Arachnida > Araneae > Uloboridae > Uloborus > Uloborus diversus. The sequence goes on along the minus strand of NC_072731.1, from coordinate 210,248,925 downwards.
GGTCGGAAACCAACATAAATTTTGAGATTGATTCCTCACCAATTACTACATTAAACGATCTAACCTCACCCGTCCTTTTCAGATTTCTCTCATTTTAGTGCAAGAAGGGATATATGGGAGTATGCTGTTGTTGCAGAACTGATCGTAACTGCTCAGCTTTGTGCAATCTGCCGTTTAAAAAGACTGCCCACAACAACTTTACTATTCTAATCGACAAAAATAAAAAAATAAATATGATAAAATGGAAAAAAAATCAACCTATCACTATTTTCTTTTTTCAATTCGGGAGCACGATCGTATTCATCAAATACACCATAAAAACCAGGACATTAAGCCAACCTCACTTAATCGGGTAACGGATAAACGAATACCCCGCTTATACGAATAAAATCTCCTGGAACCGAATATTTCACAATAGACACAATGTTAAAGATCCCCGTTAAATCGAATAATTTCCCCAGATAATTGAATAATATTTATCAGCTTTCGCAAATATTTTTGCTAAATTTTTTTTGAATAAATTAGAAAAAAGTTAAATAAAAACAACTGTTGACCCGAAAATATAAGACACTATTTTTTGTCTTCAACGGGCTTGAAAAAGTTTTCATCAAAACATTTCCTCCATTCTAATTTCTTTTGCCATTGCCATTACAAAAAACAATAAACAGTGCAGTCGATAATTAAATTCGATAACACAAAGAAATTTACACAAGCATTTTCATACGTACTATAATACATGAATTAATTAGTAAACTGTTTTGTTGTTTACTTAGCTTATTCCTAAAACTTTTTACAAATATCATTTTTTATTTCCTTTATAAAGCTATTGATATATAGTGATTACGTTTTAAGACAAATATTGTCAATTTAGCAAGGTAATGAAAATTTCCCCGCTTTATCAAATACCCCGCTTAATCGAATAATATTTCTTTGAACCAACGATATTCAATTAGGCGGGGCCGACAGTATTAAAAAATCAGAACTACATCGCACTTTGTTATTTTAATGTCTAATATAACTGGCCTATTTTATAATACTTTAAAACCAATATTTAGCAAAAATTAAAAAAAAAAACAAACATATTATTTGTTATAACTGGTGATCCATTTTACTTTTCCAACTTTTATAATATTTTAACTCCCACCCCCCTCCTTGTATCCGCCACTGCATGTATTGCCAGTAGTTTTAATTTCAGTTTGTTTACAAAACTGCTTTTCTGATGCGATCAGCATTATTGATTGCAGTATTCGAAATTCGAATATAAAAGTAAATATATTTAGAAAACATTAGTTTCATCTCTGGCTGCTTAAGTTAACTTAAACTTTTTGGCTTTGAGAAACGCTAGACTCAGCTCCGGGTATCTCCAACAAGTTCATCTGTTTCGGTCAAAGTGGGTAATGGTCCATATTTACTCCGTGGCGATATTTACCTGAAAAACAGAAGAGGAAGTGAGAGTTCTTTCTATTTTGTAACATGAATCAAGAAACTGTTAATGAGATACTTTTGTGATTGAATCTTTTTAAACAGAAAAAATATCATTAGGAAAATCTTGCTTGCAATCGTCAGAAATTTGCAATGATAAATATAATGAGCGGTGTTAAGAATTGAGTCACAGAAAGTGCACATACTATTTTGTTTTAAGTTACTTATGCAGATAAGCTGAAATTTTTGTTTGATCTGAAATAAAATCGTTTGTGATAGGATCACTCTTCATGACTTTCGGTATATAGCCAATTTTATTGTGAGTAATTTTTTATTTTAGAAAGTTGTTTAATTTTTCACTTTGAGGTTCTGCTCTTCACGTAATTGCTGATAAAAATACTGATTAAAAACTATAATTTTCAGCACATTTTAACCATTTCGCACATTGCTTCTCAACACTATGTTGTCTTTTTCAAGTGCACTCCAGAACATTTTATCCTTGCATTATTATTGTTAACGATTGAGTTGTCATCCATCGTATATTTTCTTGATCCATAGTTGGGGCAAATATAACCTGGCAGCTTTTTGAAGGCAACGCGGATCCTAATCACACCATTACGACGCTGCCAGGTTAGATTTTCCCCAAACATAAGTACTCTTGACTTAAACTTGTTCAATTTCAGCACATTTAAACTTTTTGTTTTTTGCCCCTGCTTTATGGGAGACATCATTTTTGTTCTTTTCTGGTTAATTTCCCCCCTCATTTCAGAATTCGCTACTGGGCGGGAGATCATTCAACCTTTCCTCTTGTTTGTTGGATTCGTTACAACCAGGGGCGTGCACAGTGGGGGTGGGGAGACACCTGTTGTCCCGTTGCCGAGGATGAAGGTGGATCGAGATTTTTAGATTGAGGGGTGAAACGTAGGGGATAAACAATATAGAATGGGGCTCGGAAAAGTCATTTGTGACGGGCCCCAAAATTTCTGTGCACGCCCCTAGTTACAACTAATCTGAATGTCACCTGAAAACTGTAAGCATTTAAGGTCCCTATTTACTTAGCTAATTTCAAAACATGTCTCTCAAAATTTACGCCAAATAGTATCTCTTCGTTAAACTTCGTTTCCCTTGGCTGATTTTTGCTTACCGTTTATCTAAGTTGATACATAGTTGTAAGGAGAAAGGAGAGCTGCTTGGGGAGAGGGAGTTTCTTTGACCTTTTAATGAAGGTCGGAATCACCTTATCAAATAGCTAAACCGGGTCATCGCTGTCTGCATCGTATCTGGACGCAAGGTCCTAGGTAATATCAAGATAGGTACTATCAAACAGTATATATTCCTTAATCAACAAAAAAAAAAAAAAAGATAAATAAATAAAAAGATAATAATAAGTAAAATAAATAAATACAAATAATAAAGACAATATTCTTGAGCAAGCTGAGATTAATGCACCAACTGGCAGATAAAGAACTGGGTTTACAGAACTGGACGCTCACTATATCGTTTGCTCATCCCATTTTTGCACATCAAACACTTCCGTTTTTTTGTTGTAATTTTGTTTTCGTTACTATACTCTTAGTCCGCAAGCAACCCCCGCCCTTCCCAATTTAACTCGCATATTGGGTTTAAATTCCACTGCAAGCCATGGCAAGTGAGTTACTGAGACCTTTATCATTTCGGCACGGGATTGAAGGGAAGTGACGGCCTCCAGCACTCACGGCCTGATTACTGAATAAGTCAACTAGGCCCTGGTCTAGTGCTCCACTTTTAGGGGCCCTAAATGGCTAAATTAGAAAGGTTTTTACTCAGGGGGGGGGGGGCTCAAAAAAGTGTGGGTCCTAGGGCTTCTTGACATCTTATTCGGGCTCTGCCAGTAAGACCCAAACCAATCGCTGCTGCAGACCACGGGTCTTTCGAACCCACGGACTCTACTCAACATGCACTTGGTAGGTTTTTCGCTGCGTTGGGTTCCGAACCCGGGACCCTCCGATTCCGAGTCCAGCGTTCAATCAACTAGGCTCTCCACCGCCTGTTACTATTGATGCATTGTAAATAAATTGTAAATTTTAATCTCTTTCTTTGGCATAAAATGCATTTAAGGGAAAAAAAAAACATTCAGCAACGCGCACGCCGCACGTCCGCAACATTCACCTCTAAAACGGATGTGAAAAGGGCTCCAAAATGTAACAGAACCTGAGATGTGATTGTCTTTGGGCTCGTCGCGTGTGCACTCCATCGTCGCTCCCCAGTTTTGGCAACCTTTTCAAAAACTTAGTCGAGTTGACTCCATAAAATGAGTCAACAGTTGTCAAGTGGTGCCCCAGATGGCAGCACTTGACGACGGCGTAATTGCCTCTCCGATTCGCCGCCCTAATTACGCGCGACGCCGCGCTCCGTCGGTTTCCAATGGCCGGTGCTAAAAAGAACTTTTCCTGCGACGCCGCGCTCCGTCGGTTTCCAATGGCCGGTGCTAAAAAGAACTTTTCCTCACACGCCGCGAACCACGAAGTAAATCAGCATCCAGCAAAAAGAAGCGAAGTGAAGAGAGAAGGAGAAGTGTTATTAGCAGCGACCTCTGGCGCGCAAGCATTAGAAAAAGTCTCATTTGCATAAGAATGCTAATGGTCGCCGAATAAAAATAGGCTAAGTGAAGTGAAGAAGCTCAAAACCGGGGAGGAGCATGCCTTCTTTCTTTCTCGTCGTTCTTTGCTTTATTTGAATTCCTTATTCTCCATCTTTCAGGTGGCATCGCCATGTCAACAAGCTTGTTTAACGACTGGTTAGGCAGCGAGCTTCCCTTTTCAGAAATGCTTTTCGCGAAAGGGGTCGACCGCAAATGGAAAAACATCGTTTGAAAGATCGTCTCCCTCTGAGTTTGCCTTGAGAATTACTTAGACGAAAGAGTTCAGCGGATATTCGCGATTCGAGAGCTTGAATACGCCACCTTGCGGTGATTTAAGACATTATCCAAAGAGGTAGAGCATTTCAATTTTGCGCGGATAAGGCAGATGTCTCATTAGACAGGTCATGTCCTAGGTAAGCGGATAGGTTTGTTGAACCTATTTCAGCAGCCATTATCTAGAGACCGGAGCGCTTCCTATAATTTATTTGAAATGAGAATACTCAAAAATCTTTCGAGAAAACACTTACCTTAACTAATTTTTTCTTTATTTATTTACAATATACTGCATTATTTTTTTTTAAATTAACCCCCAAAAAGACTTGAATCGAAAGAAAGATCTAGAGACTTACTTAAGCTGACAAGTCAAACTGATATGAGATATATCTAGATCTTTCTTTGTACCGTATTCCAACAGTTTAGGAAGAAAATTAAAAAGTTACACGAAGGACTTAAATTGTGACGAAAGAAGTACAGAAACCCTATAGTTTCAGTACGTATTTTTATGTATAAATAGCCACAATTATGTCTAGGGGAAGGCTGCCGTAATTAACCACGTATCACTTTTGACCTTTTTTAGGAAGTAGTTCAGACTCAAACTTTACATTGACGATAGGGATAATTACTCAGTAGGGGAAACCCTGCTAAAGTGGATACCCCGGGCAAAGCGAATTTTGCCTATAACTCCCAAATAATTAGTTGGTCGGCAGCCGCGTTGTCATAGAAACGGTCGCCTGTTGCCGATCTGTGTGTGGCAAACACGTTGGGACGAGTTCGCGTCAAGCGACGCCAGTGACCGAACAAAGTATGTTTTGGGGAAAACAATATTAGTTTACAGAGGTTAGTGTTTCATTCACAACTTTAATACTATTTGTGGCATGTTCTTTATTATGAGTAGGATTTGATGTTAGATTATCTAGCTTCCAACTATCCGTAGGCGACGAGTTTAGATGCTCTGGTTTTTTAGTAATTTTTAGTAACCTCAAAAATGTACCTGAAGGGCAAAGCGGATTGGGCAATGTGGATACCATATTCATTATGCTCGGTCATGACAAATCACTTCATCCGAACCTGGAAGCCCTTCAATTTTAAGATTCCAAGACAATGCTATCATTGAAGACCATTCTTATACTCCCTTGGGATCTGAAACAACAGAATAAGTCCCACCGCTTCACCCAAACCTGATGTTCTAAAAAGTATTACAGTCTTTCGGTTTTACAACCTATTCCTCAGCCTGTTAAACCAACAACACGCAAACGAAAGTTACAGAGATCTACACACCTGACAAGTACTCCAGTAAAGGACAATCCGAAAAAAAATTGAAAAATAAAAAAAAACTGTCATGAAGTAACTAGATGACGTTTCGACTAAAGCTTCTCAAAAGACTTAAAAAGACCACTACCAAAAAGACTAAACCAAAAATCTCTGCTACAAAACATAGGACTGCATAAGAGAATGATAAGAAGAAGGAAGTAAAGAAATTTGATGATGTAAGGTGCATTTTCTGTGATGAAATGTTCATTGAAGAAGATGATCAGCCAAAGGAAAACTGGATACAATGTCGTATTTGTACTTAATGATGTCATAAAGAGTGTTCAGCGCTCGAAAATGGTAATGATTTTGTTTGTGATAACTGCAATGATTAGTAATGTAGCAGAAAAATGCTTTTTTTTTTTTTAAATATGCTCCTAAACTTTGGATGTTGACTTTTTTTAGTTTAATTTCTTTGTTTGTTATAAAAAAAACTGCAATAATTAGTACTGAAGAAAAATTTTTAATATGAGCCTGTAATTTTCCATGTTTATTTTACCTTTAAGTTCAATTTCTTTGTAATAATTACAATAATTAACATTGCTGCAAAAGTTTTTTTTATATGTTCCTCTAACTTTCGACGTTTAGTTTATTTTTTAAGTTCAATTTCTTTGTTTGTAATAAATATAATAATTAGCATTGTAGCAATAAAATGTTTTCTGGATATGTTCCTTTAATTTTCGATGGTTATTTTATTTTTAATGTTTTGTTTCACGACAAATAATGTTTTTGTTCGCTTTGCCCTTGTACCGAATCCACTTTACCCGGGGTGTTGGGCAAAGTGGATATTTATGCCATTCTTGAAAACTGGAATTATATCTAATAGTGTAATTAATATTAAGGACAACTGTTATTGCATTACGTAAGTTCATTAAATGAAGACTGATTATAAACATTTGTTTCAATTTCCAAAGTTATAACTAAACGAAAATAATAAAGGAAAGCTTAAGGTATTCACGTTGCCCGGGTTTCCCCTATATTTCTCCTTTAATAAAAATATTCGTTTATTTGTTGAATGTATTCAATAAAGAATAAAAATTAAAAAGAAATATTTTAGCATGTGATCCATCCATGGAAACTAGTTGCTTTGGATGAACCATTGAGCTTCCATCGATAGACCACATTCTAAATAAGAAAATCAAACTGTAAAATATAAATAATTATTACATGAGAGAAACAAATGCTACAAATAATAGTAAGTGATTCAAAAAGAGAAAACTGTTTTTTTTTTTAAATTATTTTTTATCACATAAAACCCCCTAAGGACTCACACAACACAGCTGTTTTCACCACACCTCACTCACTACTTGCTATTTTCTTACACGTGACTTACTCTTCTTAGTTAAAATCTCATGGGATCTCTTAAAAAAATGAGAGTCTTGTTTCACCCAAGTTCAAAAATTTTTATCCACAAAGGGTTTTCTTGACGATAAGAATTTTGCTGTAGCACGTTGCATGCCCTCAGTTACCCACTGGCTTTATTTTACTCATTTTGGTATTTTTCTCGAACAACAAACGTACTTCAAACTGTAGTAAAATTTACTTTAACAAATACTGAATCGACTACGCTAGTTTTTAAATTAAAAATATAATAACTGATGGGAGTTTCCAAAACTTATTTTTAAACTATTTTTTCATCATTATTACACTTATTTAAAAATATTGATCAATTATTAAAGATAATTGAGCTGAAACTTTAATAATATTTGTAAGATTAAATGAATGAACCACTTTGTTAGCTGGTTCATTCATAGAAATACCTAGCGGTTCAATGATAGCAACAGCATCATTTTGAATGTTCTCATAGTTGTCAGTGCTGTGACGATTCATGATGAAACTTTAAATATGAGGAATTGTACTTGAAAATGTACTCTTTCTAGTCAATGTTCCCATTTAGTTGTTCAGTAATATTCATAGCATGTAAAAACAAAATGTAAACGTCAATCATTAGTAAGTGAGCAGTAGAAATCTTTTTTGGACGTTTAACAAAATGATGTATTGATTCAAGCTTCTTGACGATTCTGCATTGGACAGTTTTGAGACAAAAGAAGACGCTAAAACTAATTTCGTGCTTGAGAAAACTCTGGTGGGGGAAAATATATTCGAAGTCCAGTCACATGGAACCGGTTCATTGGCGGCAGCCTTCCCCTACATGAAATACACCGCCAGCTCAATCATTCCAGCCGAGGATTGCAGTTTCGTACTTACTAGCACTCATCAGCCTGACATAGGAATGACTGCGCTGGAGGTGGAAAACCTCTTAAGGAAGCCAAGAGTGCCAAACAAACTGGTAACTAATAATAATAATAATAACAACAATAATAATAATAATAATAATAATAATAACAACCTTCCCCTAATACTTAAAAACACTCGTACAATTGAAAAAAAAAAAGAGCAAGTTCAAACTGAATGCATAGGGATGTGCGCCTCCTTAAACCATCATCCCATTTTCAATTGGAACCGTTCGCAATTGCTAGTCGCGGAGTTCGAGGATTAAATAGACAGTACGTCTGGGAAAGCATGAGGTTCGGATACCCTCATGTGAATTTTTTCGAAACTAAAATCATACAAACGCATTTTAAGCTTACTTTGATGACGCTAGGAAAACGGTTAGGGCTTGGAGGATGCCTCCAAAAAACTTTTCCATAAGGTATATGATTTAACAAAATAGCGTACTGCTTCCTGAGCAGGAAACAATCACAAATAACTTTAAGGTTCTTTAACAAACAAACTGGTCTTAGCTTCTACCAAAGGAAACGCAAAAACCAAACTTAAAGGTGGATTTGCTTCATGCAATCTTTGTTGAAAAACGCTCTTGTTTAAAAAACATGCCAAGAAAAATGCTGTTTTTTTTTTCGCCACAGCCTTGGCAGAAATGCAGACACGGAGGGCAAATGACCGACTCCGACTCCGGAAACTTTTGATGCTTGGCTCTGACTCCATCTTTTACCCCAAAATCATTCCGACTCCGACACAACAAGCACTGGCAAATTTGCCGGACAAAAATATCCAGCTCTGACTCCACGAGTTCAAATCAGCAGCCCTGGTTTTAATGTGAAATAATGATTGTTGATATGATTTGTTTTTATTTCCATTCAAAAATTTTAATTTATTCATTCTAGTTTTGGAAACGGGAAATAAAGTTTTAATTCGGTGTTCTTTATGTTTTAACAGCAAAAGCTGTGAAGACGATTTCTTTCGTTTTTTTTTTTTTTTGATGACGAAACATTTTTTTTAATACGCTCGTTATAACGACCAGTGTCGTCCAAACGAAATTGGTCACTATAACGAGAACGACAGGTCGTTATAACGTATTGCACGTTATTTAGTCATTTTTTCAATGCAGGAATAGTTTTTCAAAGTTATGCTTCGTCTCAAAGGATAATCGAGAAACCAACAAAATAATGAAATAGTTACATTAAAAAAAATATTTTGCTAGTTTTTTTCTCATTTTAAATTTTATGCTGAAATACTGTCCATAAATTACACACATACAGGTGACTTTGAGAATATTAGGTTTAACGACAAAATACATTAAAAATCAGTTATTTTGAAAATGAGATTTTTTTTTTTCAGATTTTTTTCCAAGCATATCTTCTACTATTACATAGATATTATAGAAGCTCTCCATTTCTACTTGACTTTAAAAAATATATATTTTTTCGTAATGACTACTCTATGTGCGGTTTTCACCATTTATTTTTCTTTCATCCTATAACCTATACCAACCTGAAATTGATTTCAATTGAAATATTTGAAATTTAAAAACATAAATTGTTTAAATATTAATTCTCGAGTAGTTAGTCCTCAGGATAGCAAAAAAAAAAGAGAAATTTAATTAAATAATTTTTTTGGACGTTATATTGGAATGAACGGTTCAGTTTGGACTTTTCAGTGGACGGTAAAATAACATTGCATCTATGAGGAATAATAGGGAACGGGACTTTCTGCATCGGTCGCTATAATGGAAGGGTCACAGTAATATGGAGTCGTTCTAAAGAGCGTTGACTATCTTTATTTTTATTTATCTTTTATTTTTAATTTTTGGCCGTGGGTGGAAAAAAAATCGAGATGCATTTTTACACAGAAGAAAGTTAACAAGCAATCTTTTTTTTTTTTTTTGGTTGATAAAATGTATTCACTTTGATGAACTCTGTTTTAATTCTTTTATTTATCTTTTTGAAAGCGATTAATGGATTTTTTATGCGGAAAAATATATTAGTTGCATTGTTTAAAAGATACTACTATTTTATCTGTTCGTTCATTCATTTTTTACGTGTCTATTTCATCAGATGAGTGAGACATATTTCGTTTATCGAAATGAACTTAAGATGTTAAAAAGGTATGTGGGGCATTCCAAGGTATTTTTGACATTTATGTAGAGTCCATAACGTGACCTTTTTTGCCATAACTTTTTAATTTACTGTTTGATTAGCATGTTATTTTATTTTGATCTTTTCCTACCAACACACTAGCTCAAATTAAAATAATTTGCAAATCAAACGGTAAATTAAAAAGTTATGGCAAAAAAAGGTCACGTTACGGACTCTACATAATGTCCAAAATACCGTGGAATGCCGCATGTTTGACATGATTTGGAGTCTAATTAATTGAATATTGATTTGATGCTAAAAAGTCGGCTCGTTAGTTCTGGTAGGAGCTTCTTCTTATATATATAGATGAAAAAAACATGTTCATGAATTTATCATCAGTATTAGAAAGGTTTGAAAAACAAGAAGATTCGAAGGTCAGAAATCATTACTAATAATAAAGCTGAAAGTCTGTGTCTCTGAAAAACTGAATGTCTGTTACGCGCATAGCGCCTAAACCGCTCTGCTGATTTTCATGAAATTTGGCACAAAATTAGTTCGTAGCGTAGGGGAGAGCACCTTGAAGCAATTTTTCGAAAATTCGATGTTATTCTTTTTCTATTCCAATTGTAAGCCCATTTTACCGAGCAAATTACTATAACATAGACGAGTAAATTACCATAACATGGACGAGCAAATTAACGTAGCATATTGGTAAAAAATTCATTATCCATTATTTGTAAATATAAGGCGAACCAAATGACCTTTTATTTTTCTACTATGGGCAAAGCCGTGAGGTTACCGCTAGTTGAAAATAAGACAACTTCCAGAAAGAGCTGTCTATTGTCCATGCACCGTCATCATAAGAACGGAATTTCAAGTACTTCTTGTAAGTCTGAAGAACGATTCAAAAATAAACAATTTTTTACTTATCACTTTTTTTTTCATAAATTAACCGGGCAAACATTGCACTAACTACATGATAAAAGCAACTAATCTTTCCAGAAATCGCCTTATTTCATTTTTCCGTAACTCCACAATTTCGTACTATACAAAAATAAGCATAGCATGTACATAGAATGCTTATTTACGTATAAGTAGGGGAATGTGGGGCAAGGTGAAATAGTTAGAATAACTGAGTTTTTTCAAAATGACGAATTGAAAATTGGTTTTGAAAATTACAGTACATAAAAAAGAGCATTGCATTTTATAATAAAACTTGCATTAATTATTATTATCTTTTATTTTTGGCAGTAAATTTTCGCTATAAAAAATAAGAGGAAAATTTTTATTTTTATTTTCGTGGGGCAGAGTGAAAAATGAAATATTTTCGCAATATTAGAAGTTTTCAATTAATATTTCAAATATTTTTACATGAACTTTATCATTTAATAATACCAAAAATAATTTTCGACTTACAATAAAATGTTACAATTTGAGTCTCAATTTTTGAAAATTGTTTGTATTATCATATTCTCTGATTTTTCAGAGGTAATTTTTTCTTGATAGTAATAAACTAAATGCGTTAATATATAGTTAAAATACTACTAGATACATGGCGCTAAAAGCAGAGTAAATATATCACTATTGAACTTAGCTCCACATTCCCCTACATCAAATTAATGCATTTAAAGAAACAAAAAATAAAACTCAAACTGGTTTTTAGGTTCACTGCTGTTATTTCAGCATTTTTGTGACCTTGATTGGTTTTGAAGTATATCCACAGGACACTCCAATGAACTTTTGTGTCGATCCATTGAAGTTTTGGCAACCAAGCATACGAACTACTGACGGTGAGCTTTTCTCCGCATCGTCACTGCGCCCGCAGTGAAAAATGTTTTACAGAATTCAACCAACAGCATCTTTTCACATCCGGCAAAATAAAATTAGTTGCCTGATCGTAGATCGTATACGTTTTGATTTTCAGTTTTCTCAGAAGAGAAATTCTTTTTAAATCGAATCACGCACATATATACTTAACTTCTTGCACATGCATACATGCATTATGTATGTATGCGTATGTGTGTGAGTTATATAGATAAATTTGTCTCAGATGAGAAATTCTAAAGTAGGTCCGTTTGTCACTGGTGAAATATTGTGATTTACAATTAAAAGTTATTCCGATTGAAATTGCTTTGGTTTATCAGGTATTCCAACTGGAATCACAAGAGCAGAAAGGGTTAATACTGCTTGCTTTAATGTTGATAGTCTATGATTTTATTTGTTAACAATAACTGGCGTTCATTTATTTTAAACGAACACATATTTTAAGAAACTACATTTGAGTTTAGTCTTACATGAAAATCAAGATGTTTAGGAATCGGAATGTGATTAACTGATGCGAAATATGGATTAATTTCACAAGCCAGTGGTTTTATGTATTTCTCTTTTTCTGCCATTTTTATTTCACTGTCGCCTATTTCGCTTTTGCTCTACCTTTTAAAATAATGCACATTAATTTTACTTATGTCGCACGAAATTCAACAGTTGGCAAGAGTTGCTTCTGCATAAAACATTTATGCATGATAAACCAATTTCTTCAATACAGTGATATACGAACTAATTAAAGTAATACCAAGAATTTTAAGCGTAAATCTTTCCGCATCATGAAGCGTATTTAGTATTTTTAAAATTTCTTCTGATCTTTCAAATAAATTTATGTTTATCATTCATAAATATTACAGTAATGACGCAGCAGTTTTCTGCGGCGAACAATTCGAGTCGTGCATGGTAATAATGTCTCATTAATTAAGCAGCTATGTAGGCTGAAGCGAAGGTTTAGTTAACAGTAGAATCCCATAGAAATGCCGTTTCTAATTGAATTGCAAGCAATGAAAGCAAATTCAATGTGCCGTTTTTCATGTGTGTCTCGAGCTTGGGTCTGAATGGAATCCCCATTCTTCCATGTCCTTCCACTCTGCTGAAATTTCGTGATCTCGTTTTCGGCGTAATAAAACCCTTGTTATTCGAAAATCCAGATATCTCTTTCAAATTAGCAAAAACTCGGAGAAATGAGGTTCGTGGTGACAATGGATTCGAAAAAGAATCGAACTGAACAACGACAAAGGAAGCTCCCCGGAGAATTTTCTGATTCTCTTTGTTATCCGGGATCTTCCCGGACTTTATTTTCCCCGATTCCGGAATTTATATGCAATACATTTTTTCGCCCGACATTTGTATGCATTTTTAAAAGTATCGTTTTTAAGAATTTTCCATTTTAGAAGCACAAAAGATTCGGCTTCGCGTCTCGAGCAAGCAGAGCGGAGAGGAAAAAAAGGGTGTTCCAGGCTTTTAATCCCACTTCAATGATTCCATGAATACTAATTTTAACGCTCATTAGCAACGTATAATTTAAAAATTCGCGCTCCCCCCTAGAACAGGATGAAAAGCGGGCAGAGAGGAAAAAAAGGAATGTTTTGTGTGCGAGAGGTGTTCCAGCGCTTGTTGCGCTTTGTTTTGTTTGAGTTGCGAAAGAGAAAAGTCTCCAAACAAAAGCGAGGACAAATCATTTGCATCGAGTCTTTTGAATGCCACTGTCTTACCTCATTTGTAGCGATCGTTGAGGGCTCGTTACTTCCGCAGATCGGATCGTAACTGCGAGTGCAACTGCAACGACGAATCCACGAAACACTACTAAGGTGTAACAGTGCATCCATATAAACACAAGCATGTATAAATAACGTTGTTGATGCGTACGAACCGTGCTTGAAAATCACAGAGTTCATATTCAAGCAGGCATTCCAAAATTTATGAAACAAGTTTCAGCCAACATTTTCCCTAATGATTTGCGCTTACCGGTTCAAATTCCGGAAAAGGCATCCGAATACCTTCTGCAGTAATGACGCATGTAGTATCGTTCAACTAACCAGAATTATCGTAATGACACCATCACCGCAGAATGCGTTTCTCCGCGGTCATGTTGATGGCACAAAAACGCGAATTGTTTTATGATAGGTACTACTGAAAAGCAAATGAACGATTGAGGCTAAATGTCACTCTATATGATGCAAAGCAAAGTATATACGATAAAAGTATGCTTAGTTTATGCATAAGGTTATAAAGCCAGAAAAATATGACCTAAACAAATAGAAAGATGGAGGTCAAAAAAGTTGTCTTAACAGTTGGCTTAGAAATGTCTCCTGTGACGGGATGTAAACGATGAGAGCGTGAACTTGATCGTGCTAACAAGATTAATTAAAATATTCGTCAATTGGGTGACAAAAAGTTAAAAAAAAGAAAAATAATAATAAAATAAAAATAAAAGTCAGTTACTGATTGATTCAGATTATTTCCTTATGACTGAAAGAAATTGAATGACATAAAAGAATTAAGCGGGAGATTAAAATTCTGATGGTGTATAGAATGAGACCAGGGTAGCCTGATTTGTAAGGCATCGGACTCGTAACTGAAGGATTCCGGCAGGGGTGCCCACCTAGGGGCGTTCGGTTGATCAAATAACCGGAACATCTGCCTCGCACCCCAGAGCCCTTAGTCTTGTAAGCTGAGAGGGACACAGTAGGCCTTGGCCCTCCATGGGCTGATGCGCCATTCTGTTTACATTTTTAATATTGTTCAAGTGTATTCCAGTAAATTTCATGATAATTTGCAGTCAGTTACCTCCCTAAGCCAGGGCTAAGGCAGATATACGTAAAATACACCACCAGCTCAATCATTTCATCCGAGGACTGCAGCTTTGTGCTTTTTAGCACTCAGTTGAGTGCTAAAATGCACGAAATGTATTTCTGTCTTAGCCCTGGCTTAGGGTGGTAACTTGCTGCAAAGTACCTATCTTTGTCCTCAATCTTTGAGTTGAACAGCACCATTGCTGTGGTCATTCGTCTAGTATGCTAATTCTATATTAGCTACCAGTATGTTTGGCTCTCTTGGCTCCTTTAAGAGGTTTTCCGCTTCAAGCTCAGTTACTTCCTATTCCGGGCTGATGAGTGCTAAAAAGCATGAAATTCCAAACCTCGGATAGAATGACTGAGCTGGCGGTGTATTTTGTGAAATTCCATAATACTTCACAAACTTCCGCGCATTGAAAGGAACACAGCTATTTTCAGCAAAGATATAGTGTGATGTACAAGTTAATGGGAATTATCAGTTTATTAAAATTTTGTTTGATTGAGAAAAGTCATTGGGGAAAGGAAATGCAATTAAAGGCATTTAGGGTCACTTTCAGCCACATTTTCTTTATTTTGAACTGACCCACTCATATTTTAATAGTTTAATTACTATTATTATTATTATTTTTTTTTTGGTATGAAACAGAAGAAGCATTACTAAAGTATTGCAGAGTTATACGAAACTAAGAAATAATAGTTATTAAATCCGTTTGAAATAAATCATTAGCGTTGTTCAAAATTATCCTGTCATTCAGGCTAGCGTTGACATGGTAACAGGGTGTAAATTAATTATTTCAATAAAAGAAGTTCAATTTTAATGCTGCAAAATAAACTTTCTAAACGTTTGAAAACCCTAACTCTGTACTTAGCAACATCACAAAATTTCTATTATTTATAACATTGCACAGAATTTTGCAATATACAAAGAGCACTTTCAACAACTAGAATAACAGCTTCTAAACAGTCACTTCATAATTATTGAATAATACAATGGGCTGTCATAAAATATTTTCTATCATTTATAATGTTGCACAGAATTTTGCAATGTACGAAGTGCACTTTCAACAACTTCAAAAATAGCTTCCAAAGAGTAACTTCAGAATTATTGAATGATGCAATGAGCTGGGTACAATGTTGACAGCTTTTTTTCTTTTGATTTTCTGAAATAAAGAGCAGTAAACATATTTCATAACCTTACTCGGGGGAGCGCAGTGCTATGCACTGTTGACTGATATGTATTTAACATTATTTTTTGGTGTAAAAAAATTTAAAGTGTCGCAAAAAGTCTGATTCAACTCGATTGTGTTCGCTTCGATCGAATTCTATCTACTAGTAGCATAGTGAGAAATTTCCTTCTGAGCTGGGCAAAGAAAGTTTCTGACTTCGTTATTGGTTGATACAAATGGTCGAATTCGATTAGATTGGATTCTCTTAGAGTTGAATGTGCCGTTTAACCAGTATGGCACAAACTTCCATTCCTTTGAAATTGCGAACTTTGGCAGGAAAATGGTAGAGTTCTTTAGTAACGAGATAACAATACAATTTCAGTAAAATAATCGCTCGTGGAAATTCTCTCATTATTAACAGACAATGCAACTTCAATAAACAGTATTTGCTTGAAAATGAAGACTCCTAAATTTGATGTTTACAGGAGCTTTTTCATTTATTTATTGTTTTTAACTTTTGGGGACATCGAGAAAGAAGAATAACACGGAATTGCTTTCCGCTCAAGAAAATTTTAAGCAGCCCAGTGACTCTCTCATCTAAAGAACAATAATAATACTAGAAGAAGAAAAAAACATTCGAAGTTATAATTAATGGTTATTTCTGGGCTCATTTGTGGCCTTGTTTCACCATTCTAATGCCATTGTTCCACCACTTATGCTCAGTGATGTGTCACAGCATCTAGGACTTCGTCTGCATTGATCGCCATGGCCGATAGATGTCGCTGCCGAATAATCACCTATTCGAATGATGGATCTCGGTGAAGAACAATGAGCACAACAAAAATCGAATGCTTAAAAAAAATTCACTTTTATCTTTTCAATTCGAATCCACATCGGTTTTTACGAGCCCCTTTTTTTTTATTTGTTCATCATTATCGAAGAAAAATATTCATTAAAACCCTCCTGCAAATGAAGATGCTCGAAAATCAAGCTGTTTTCTTCCGTACTTAGCTCTTATCAATGAATTAATTCAAGCGTTTAGCAATTATACCGCTGTGGCCGATAAAAGTAACTTTAACGCTCCAATGGAATCTCTTGTAAGTGGTTTATAGCTTTCTTTCTCGTAGATAATTATTTGAGAGAGGGAGTAGGGGGAGTTATCACTCCAACAAAAATAATTCTCGTTTTTCCTTCAACAATATTTATCGGCTTTATTCCAGGAAATTCTTTTTTTTTCCCGAACCTTCATGATCCCCTTATTGTCGTCTTAATTTTGTCGCGGATTTTTCACGCAAGGGAGAGGGAGAAATCTCATTATCTTACGGAACCGGGGAAAATAATTAAAACAAAGCCGATAACGATGACTAACAATGGCTTTAATCTTAATTGAAAATTGCAATGGCACGGAAAAGAAATTTTTCGAGTAAACAAAGCCGCGTCTTCCGAATTTAATTGGGTTTTGATCAAGCGTGCATTCTGTTTACAGAGTCTGATTGCCGGGGCCCCTCCTCGCGTCTTCGATAAGTGTTCGAATTTTTATTCGGCGGCATTGTACATTTAGGAGGTCATGCTTTCGTTTAACAATGCTATCGCTTATCGAAGAAATTTGTTTGTCAGAACACTCCAGGAGAAGTGAAGTGAATTGTTTGGAATTCTCAGTCGCTCGGAAACACCTAACAATGCCTGGAATTTAAAGATTCTATTCAGAAGACAGCGCGAGAAACGAAATAATTGTCAGAATTCGCGATGGGAACAATGGGGAAATGAGCGATTCGATTCCGGTTCGACCTGTGCTTTTGTTTTTACTAATGCTCCCCATCGACCCCTGGAGCTCATATTTATAAGGGCTTAATGAAGAGGAAAGGCAAAACTTATCCATCGTTCGTCGAACATTTCGAACTGGATGACGTCATTCAGCGTGGAGGACCCTTGTAACGCGAAGTAGGTCCCGAATCCTGCGAAAAGAGTAGGGGACAAACTTCCTCAATGTTGGTGCTGTTAAAGTACCGTCATCGGGATGTAAAAGTTACGTAATTTTCGTGGTTAGAGTGAGAATGATGTAAGTCATTCTGACATAGTTTCGAGAAAATGAAGATTTTGTAAAAATGTTAGGGGGACCGGTAAGTAATGTCGTTTTATTTGAAGCAAATATTTTTTTAAAGGTTTTCATTTTGAATCAGCGATGTAATTATCTCATTATCAGCAACCTTTTGCCATCTGTAATGCAAACTTTAAATCCCGGATGGATAAAAAAAATCCGTTGATTTTTAGAGTAAAAACATCTGGAAAGGACCACTTGTATGCAAACCAAATTTTCAAGTTTTTGTCTCATAGAAAGCGTTTTAGTGATCGGAAGGAAGGAAAAGCAGATGGTGAAATTTGGGGCGAGTATATTTCCACTATTATCATCAGAAAAAGAGTGATCCTGAAACATGATAATGTAAGATCACACTGCTCAAGGCGAATCTTTATTAATGAGCTGTGGTGGGTTGCTTCACGCACCATGCTCCAATGGCATTGCATTCTTATTTCTCCTTATTCCGATCTATATATGACGAAAAAGTTGAAAATTTGTCCAATATCCAAAATTCTACTTTTTTTTTTAAACTCAGAAACCGATTAATTTCACTCGACGTTAAATCTCGGTTATCACAAGTTTGCCATTTCAACTGCGCTTGCGCGCAGACTTTGCCGATTTCAAAAATCTTGCTCAAACTAATTAAAAACACTTTAAATTTGTTAATAAATATGAGATAACAACAGATAAAAATTAGAAATTACAAAGTTTTCTTTGATTTATTTTTTAGGCCTCGGTAAAGATTGAGTTTTGCGTCTTAATTATGAATGGATTCGGAGTCTGATTTTTCTGTCAAACAAATGCCCTTTTCAGGGCCAAATTTTTAACCTCAGGAGAGCGTACTCGAATTGCAGCATCACTTCTAATACAAAGCCGATCCCTCAACCTAAAAACAAATGTATAATACTAAGCTATTTACGCCTAACGTAAAATATCCGCAAAAGACGGATATCTGCACTCATATTCCAATCATTTTTGAAGTACATAACATGTTTTACGTTTACGTGAAGTAAGTATTTCCAAACCAATAAATATTGAAGTGTCATTTTTCTCTTTTCATTATAAAGATTATCAGTTATTCATATCCGTAGTTACATATAATGTATCCCGATGTATCCTCGATATACCGATATCCTAATGTATCCTCGATATACCGAGATTCAATTTTTTATTTTGTAAATATGCTTGGGATGTTTAACGCTTTTCTAACCTTATACTTCAGTTTTATTAAACGAGTAAAAGCTTTTCCCCTCTATTTTATCGTTACTCATAAAAAAAAAAAAACCTAAGAGAACAGTGCAATGAAGATCGATTTACTTTCCCACATTGAGACTCCGCTAGCAGAGAAACTACATTTACAGAGTTCATTCATTCACAGAAACTTTGATCAGCGGTTCTATGTTTCTAATGTGTTCTTTTCCTCTCTTGCGAATCCCTTCCCAAATATAAAAGGTAGTGCCGAACTTCTTTGTGCAGTGGAAAAGAACAAGTAAAAGAACAGTAAAACTTTCGAAAACATTTCCTCCCATGTTGCACAAAAGTTCACATTTGGAAATGAAAATATAATTGCAAAATATCTCAGTGCAAATATTTATATAAATTAAAACGATAACAAAAGTGTAATATAGTTTAGCCTTGCATATTTAATTATTTCATCAAATGTTAATTTCAATATAATTGTAAGTGAACGTGACTTTAGGTTTTTAAAAAATTGTCAGAACGACTTAAGATGAGATAAATGTTGTAACGTAAAGCTGGTTCCCAAATTCAACCAAAATAAAATGCATATTAAACGTCAAGGAGTCTCAATACATTATATGACATGGTGGCAGCTGAAAACGAACCTAAATTCAGCAATTTTGACATAATAAAGGTTAGTAGTTATGTAATATAATAAAAGGTCAGTTAATAGATATATTCTGGCTATTGTGAAACTGAGTTTTTAATGCTTGATTAAAGATTAGTATACTTTAAAAATGGAGTTGAAAGTACCTTCAAGTATGAAATTATCCGGCAATTTGTCCGAGAATTGGAGTAAATTTAAGCAACGTTTTATGCTTTATTTGGAGGCATCCGATAAAATAAGGAAGCCAGATAAAACGAAAGTAGCTTTATTATTAGGAATAATGGGCGAAGAATGTATAGACATATTTAATAGCTTCAAACTTAGTGAAGCAATTGGAAATAATTTCAACGAAGTTTTAAATGCTTTCGATAATTATTTTCAGCCATGGACAAATACTGTGATTGCACGTTATAAGTTTTTTAATAGCAGGCAGAAGGAAGGTGAATCTGTTGACTCATTTGTCACAAATCTGAAAAATTTATCGAAAGACTGTTGTTTTGAGAACCAAGAGGACAGCTTAATTCGAGATTTATTAGTTACCGGTATACGAGATTCCGCGATGAAGGAAAAATTGCTCATGGAAACCGAGCTAACTTTGGGAAAAGCTATAGAGTATTGCAGGGCAAAAGAAGCCAGTACTAAACAAATTCAGATTATGAGTGAACATTTGAACTGTAATCCGAAAGACATAGATGCTGTTAAGGATAAAAATAAACAAGGGAAAGTTTTTAATAGACATAAGGGAAATAATGACAGCCATCGTAAAATGGACAAAAGTTGTTCCAAATGTAAAACATTTCATGATTACGGAAAATGCCCGGCATATGGAAAGAAGTGCTATAATTGTTCTCTTTTGAACCATTTTTCCGCTGCATGTAAAATGAAGAAAAAGAAAAAGAAGAAAATAAATGAACCTAACAGTAATGATAACTTTTCGACATCAAATGAAAACGAAGACAATTCAGTTAAACTAGACTCAGTAAAGTGTCAAATTAATACCTTAAAGTCAGAATGGAGAGAAAATGTTTGCATAAATAATAAAGAAGTATCTCTCAAAATTGACACTGGAGCCGAGGTTAATGTCTTGCCTTTCAACATCTTTAAAGATGTGAAGAAAAATGAGAGTTTAGAAGAAACAGGGAGAACGTTAACATCATACACGGGGCATAAACTGAAAGTTATAGGAACCTCTAAACTGATGTGTAAATTTAAAAATAAATCAGACTTGATTGAATTTTTTATTGTTGACCAAGCGTCAAGTGCTTTATTAGGAATTGAAGCTTGTGAAAAAATGGGATTTGTTCATAGAAAGTCACCAGTTCATGTTGATTCTGTGCTTGGTAAGGATGTTGTTAAAGATTTCCAAGATGTGTTTACTGGAAAATTGGGTAAATTACCATACGTGTATAAGATCAAGCTCGATGCCAGAGCTGAACCCAAAATTTCAGCTCCGAGAATAATTCCATATTCACTAAAATTGAAAGTGAAGCGTGAACTCGATAAAATGGTAGACCAAGGTGTCATAGAAAAGGTTGTTGAACCGACTGATTGGGTACATCCTATAGTGATAGTTCAGAAACCAAATAATCAAATTAGAATTTGCATGGATCCTAGGATGTTAAATAAATACGTTAAACGAGAACACTATCCTATTCCTACACGACAGAGCTTATTTTCTCAGATTGAAGGTGAATTCTTTACAGTTCTGGATGCATCTTCAGCATTTTTACAGATACCCTTAGATGAAGAAAGTTCAAATTTATGCACGATTGCCACTCCATTTGGGAGGTTCAGGTTTCGTAGATTACCTTATGGCTAACCGAGCGCTCCTGAAGTATATCAAAATACTATAGAATCTATTTTTAGAGATTTAGAGGGTATACTTGTCTATATTGATGATATCTTAGTTTTTGGTAAAACTGAAGAGGAACATGATAGACGACTCAAAGAAGTTTTAAACAGAGCCAAAGAAGCTGATTTGAAACTCTCCCAAGAGAAAAGTCAAATTAAACAAAAGTTTGTTAATTATTTAGGATATAACTTAAGTAATAAAAGAGTTTCAGTTAATGACGATAAAATTAAAGCTATTGTTGATTTCAAAGCACCTACTAATAAAACAGAATTGCAGAGATTTTTAGGAATGATTACATACCTAGGAAAATTCATCGAAAATCTCTCTGACAAAACAGGAATATTGAGAAAACAACTGAGTAAGAAGAGTGAATTTGTTTGGACTAGTAATAAACAAAAATTGTTTGAAAATTTGAAGAAATATGTATCTATTGCACCAGTTTTAGCGTACTATAATCCTGATTTAAAATCTACCGTCTCTGTTGATGCCATTGAGTTCTCAATGGTTGATGCTAGCCAATACGGCTTAGGAGCAGTTTTACTACAAGGAGATCACCCAGTTTGCTATGCGTCGTGTGCGCTTAATGACACTCAGCAAATATACAGCCAAATAAAGAAAGAACTTTTAGCTGTTGTGAATGGTTGTAAAAAATTTCGCTATTTTATATATGGTACTGATACAGTTGTGGAGACAGATCACAAGCCTCTTTTTGGATTGTTCAAAAAACCAATTGAAAATCTTTCGCCAAGATTGCAATGAGTGCTTTTTGAACTTTTAAAATACAGAATTAAACTTGTATGTGTCCCAAGGAAGAAACTTTATGTAGCAGATGCTCCGTCTAGAAATCCTACTAAGGTCTATGCAGACACAAGTTTCTTGGAAGGAGGAGCTGCAACTGTACATACGATTCTATCAACAAAGATGAACGAACAACTGAAATGCAAAATGCTGTAAAGGAGGATGAAGATCTATTCAGATTAAAGTTGTTAATACAAAATGGGTAGAATTACGGTAACCGGGTCGCGGCGATAAATGTTTCATTCTGGCAACCCGCTACCTCAGTTGGTGGCAGATCAATTTTAGCAACCCTACAACAAAGCTGATTCGCTATTCGTTTAGCCAATCGGCGATACACAAAATTGTAATTGATTTGTCTCATTTTCTTTTTTTTAATTCTATATAATTATATTTTTAAATTTTTGAAAGTTGATTTTTTTTCTGAAAATTGGCAACGCAAACTATATTATTTCAATTTTTAGATCATCGAAACATTTTATCAAATTTTAGATCGTGGAATGTTTTTCACTTTTAAATATTTTAAGTTGTTGATTTGAAAATTAGTCATTCATATCTTTTGGATACTTTTTTTTTTTAGATTTTGCTCACCGTAAGTACTTTCCTTCATGTTTTATTGTTCCATCTTGAATTAAAAAATTTATTAATTACTGTAATTATTCAGTGAGGTAGAATTAAAATTTGCAATTGTGATAACGTTCTCTGACTGGATCTTTTCGTTCAGTTTACTTTATCTAATAGATTATTTTCGTTTTACTGTTACACTTGAACTGTACTTAATGGCGTTCTCTGTTTACTTCACGATTTATTTCATACTTAACTGTCGTTTTCGATCCAACTTTTAATGTTGTTAAATTTTGTTAGAATTTATGTTAAATTTTTTCTTGTTCCTTGGAATTTCTTTCAATGTGTTTTGGTAGAGTAATTTGAATTTTAATGGGGTTGTTGAATCATTTAACTAGAACTATATTTTACATTTTAACAGAGCTTTAACGTCATTTTGTAGTATTTTCAATTTATTTAGCAATTTTTTTTGAATTTTATAATATTATTTTTTATACATAATGTTTTTTTTTTCCTTTTTGCTCATTTCTCTAATTGCTAGTTATGCATTTTGTTCGAATAAAATGTGGATGCTAGCTAAAAACAGCTTAAGTTAATTTTTTTGCATTAAATGTTTTTGAAAACTATCAATTATCTGTTCCAAATATCCACTTCCCCACCCTTTTTTTTTCTTTCAAGTATTTAATTGTTTTCTAAAAAATGATAGCTATGCTCTATGATTTCCTAAGTTAGGTTTAATAATATGTTTCTTTGTATATTTTGTTACATTATCATCATTTAAAAGAGGAAAAAGAATTTTAATATTTTTTTTCTTTGCGGTTTGATTAGAGGAAGAAAAAGTTAACAGACTCTTTGTTACCAAGGTGATAGTTTGAGTCATCCGGAGCTCCTCCCATTTTCTTTGGATCTATTCTTATTGGTGGATTTCCTTTGTTTACATTGAAATACTTTGTTTACATTGATTCGTAGGTGTCAAATTTGGCTGTTTTTGAAAAAATCCGCCAACGCGACCCGGTTACCGTAATTCTACCACAAAATGGATGGCCAAAACAGTTTAGTCAAGTTCCAGAAAAACTGAGACCTTATTGGAATTTTAAAGAAGAGTTACATGATAGTAATGACTTGATTTTTCTTGGACATAGACTTGTTGTGCCAAAGACCATGCAATCTTATGTGTTATCTAAATTGCATTCTGCACACCAAGGTATCACTACATGTCAAAATAAAGCTAAAGTATCTTTGTACTGGCCGAAAATGAGCGAACATATTAAAGATTACGTGGAGCTATGCCAAGTCTGCCAAGAGCGCCAAACTGCAAATCAGAAAGAGATTTTAATGCCTTATGATATTCCAAAACTGCCTTGGAAAGAAGTAGGCGTAGACTTTATGTATTTGGATGGAGACAACTTCTTACAAGTAATAGATTACCATTCAAAATTTATAGAATTGAGGAAGCTTAACATGAATACAGCTACAGCAGTGATCAGTGCACTTAAACAAATATTTCGTACACATGGAATTCCGCAGAAAAGACATTCAGACAATGGCCCACCGTTTGACAGCCAAGCATATTTGTCATTTTTGAAATCATATGATATTCAACCTATAACATCATCTCCTAGATATCCAAGATCTAATGAAATGATTGAAAGATCAATAGGGACAATGAAGAACATCCTTTTGAAAGTAAAAGCTTCTGGAGGCGATCCCAATTTAGCAATCTTGGATTACAATAACACGCCAAAATTTAAATTGCCTTCTCCAGCAGAAATGTTGATGGGAAGACGCTTAAGGTCAGTGGTACCCCAGAAGACAATTTTACTAAAGCCTTTATTTTCCACTAGAAGCACCATACAGCAACTCAAGGAAAATCAAAACAAGCAAAAATATTATTATGATTTTTCAACAACGAAATTAAAATCTTTAAATGTAAAAGATCCAGTGTATCTACAGATTGATCATCGTAAATGGATACCAGGAACTATTATAAAGAAACACAGTCAAAGATCATATTTAGTACAGTCCGCAGAAGGAACTGTATATCGCCGTAATAGAATACACTTAAGACCAAGAAAGTTAGACGATTCCACCCCAGTGAAACAAGCTGTTCCAGTTACTCCTAAAATGGCGAGACCCAAAAGAGCAATAAGACCGCCAATTCGTTTCAAAGACTATGTTTGACCTTCTATTTTGCTTTGAAACTTTAAGCCTTTATTTGAATTTTGAATTTTCTTTTTTCGTTTTATTTTATTGTTTCATTGAAAAGAAGGGGCGTGTAATATAGTTTAGATTTGCATATTTAATTATTTCATCAAATGTTACTTTCAATATAATTGTAAGTGAACGTGACTTTAGGTTTTTAAAATATTGTCAGAACTACTTAAGATGAGAAAAATGTTGTAACGTAAAGCTGGTTCCCAAATTCAACCAAAATAAAATGCATATTAAACGTCAAGGAGTCTCAATACATTATATGACAAAAAGAAAAAAGGCAACATTAGTAGCAATTGTAAAAATTTATACCAAGCACGAATTAGCAATTTATTGCTGACACGTGTTCCCGGGTTTCAAGGAAGCTCTTTTTCAATGCAAAGAATTGTGAGCTTCTGGACGTAAAGTCATCCGAGAAAAGCAACGGGGTGGAATAAAACACAATTTAAACTAAAAATTAAAGATTAACAATACAAAATGAAACCTATTGCGAAAATTTGTTAGTTTAAAGTGATCGAATTCTGCTCATGAGGGTAATTCTGCGCTTCCCCTTTAGTCCCTTGGTTCTATGTACAATGCAGGCGTCTGCAAGAAAGTCTGAAAACTTACTATGAAGCAGCGAGACAACATTATGCTTATTTAATTCGTCTGGATGTGTGATCACATTTCAGCCGCACATTTCTCATAACAATCTTCTTGGTCAAATGAAATGTAACTGCAAAATATGTAACGTTTATATTTCTTTTGTTGCAATTAATTATTGGTCTTGTAGGCTAGATTTTGCGTATTCATAGCAAATGAACTCGAATCAAACACGTTTCAAGTGGCATCGCAGCGTAGAAAAATGTCTATCTTTGGCGTACAATTCTGCTAAATTCTTGTGGCGTAATTCCACGCAGTAACAATTTGCAGTTACTAGCACTAATGTTTTGATGATGGATTTTATGCTTTTATTATTGAATTAATAATTAATGTGCATTATACAAAAGAATTGCCACGTTAAATTTGATATTTCAGCAAACTGAGAAAACATGGTTTATTTCATCAGATTATAACAGAACTAAAGATATACAGAATTATAATTTCGATACATTAATACATAATACTATCATTCCCGTACCCGGCATTGCTCGGGTAATGGAATTAGCAGGGGTTAACAGTGCTTGGTGCACTTAGTTTCGAAAATCCCCTGTAATAATTGCTTATTACCTATATTTTTTTCTAATTTTTGGAGGATCCCGGGGCCCCTGGACTCCTTAGCCCTTGTCCTTAACCGATCTTTAACTGTTATTAACGATCCTTTTAAAGTGTTGATTATCTTTGCAAACACAGGCCATCCACATTTTATTGTTATACCTATGTTTAAGCAAGAACTTCTTTGCATACAACATTTTTAGTTTTTTTTTTCTGGTGCTAAAATTATTAAGCTGCTTGATGAACTGACTTTGGAGCAAGCTACATAATATTGGCCGTGTGAAAAAAAGTCTTCTCTTAAATCGGTCCCTGCTACTTTTAATGTCTGTCCTTGTGACTTATTAATGGTTATTGCAAAGCAAACTTTAACATTAAACTGCACTCTTCTAAATTCAAAAGGATAGTCCGCCTGTGATGATGTTCTTAAAAACTTCGTTTCTAGTTTTGAAAAAATGAAAGCAATAGACAGAAACATTATGATTTGACTTGAGAAAAGCCTCGAAGAACCACGTGAGAAACAAAAACAATATCAAATTTATAGTTCGCTATCGACCAAAAGTTGAGATGAAGTACTGAATAATCATTTGAATGGAGGAAAGCCTTCGAAAATAAGGGATTTGAATTCAATGACAGGTTTTAATTTCGCAGAAATTAAGAGGTTTTAATTAATTTCTCCCGAACTAATTGAGGTTTCGAAAAATCCTTTCTTAGTGGTTACTTTTGTAATCATGCGGACATGCCTGCCAAATTTCAAGTCTGAAGCTTCAGCGGTTTCGGCTGTGCGTTGATATATATATATATATATGTTATCTCAGGACATTGATTTTTATATATTAAGATTACTTTCGCTCAGCTCTTGCTTAGTATTGCAATACAAGTGGGGGAAAAAGTTTGAAAAAATGAACGGTGCACGCTAAAACGAAAAAAATGAAGAAATATTACATTAGAACTAATTTTACGAAGTTAATTTTCCCGACACTTCAGTGTTTCGGCACTAGTGCCCAACCCCTCAAGAGCAGTTGTACACTCCCATTGGAGAAGAAATATAATTTTAAAGTAATCTTATACTTTGTCGAATGCAGATTTGTACCGTATTTTCAAGGATATAAATTTCTTGGAGCATTCCTTTTTTTGGAATGCAAAAGAAAAAAGGGTCGACACATAATACACAACTGCGAATGATCCACCAATCTGACTTTCTCGCAAAAGTATTTTTTTTAATGAATCAAGACTTGAAAGATGGCTTTAAGTATCATAAAATAGTGGTAAAAACAAAATGAAATCCAAAGAAAAATTAAATAATTAAAATTAATATTGAAAAATAAAATTTGAATTAATAAGGGTCTGCATTAATAAAAATTCCTAATAGAATAACAACAATATTGTCCCCCAAAGCCCCGTTTCCTGGAAGAAATGAGTATTTAATTTAAAATGCAACATTAGATTGCTAAACATTTTAAAGAAAACGTTGAAATAACAGGAAGGTCCGTCCAGAACTAAACGAGCCTACATTCTCGCAATTTAACATCAGTATCTAATCAAAATTCTTTAAATTAGCGGAGATTGCAAATTGTGTCCCTTTTATGTATACCTTTTTAACATTATGTATACCTTTTTAACATTTTTAGCTGATTTCAAGAAACAAAATATGCCTCGTTCATCTAACCTCTAAAGAAATAGACTCGTAAAAAATAAATAAACGAATAAAAAAAGCAATAACACCTTTTAAACAAAGAAGCTAATATGTGTTTTTCACATTAAGAAAAGCTTTAACAGCTTTCAAAAAGAAAAATATATATAATACGCTCATTAAAACAATAAATTTCAAAAAAAAAAAAAATCCACTGTCAAAAAATAATTAAAAAAAATAAACAAATATACTTTGGACAATAAAATGTAAGCTTAAACATATAGTTTTCATCATTAAAAAAAAAAAAAAAAAAAGAAAGAAAGGAAGGAAGAAAGAAAAAAAAATCCGTTTGTGCAACTTTTTCTGTTAAAACATAAAAGGTTCCAAATTTCTCTTCATTAGTCGCTGCCAAAAACAGAATTCATAAATTAAAACTTTAGAGCAAAAATAAAAATGAATCATATAAACAATATATTTTTTTTCACAGTAAAACCAAAGGCGTCGGAGTCAATCTGATTTTAAGGTTAAAGAGTCAGAGTCGAGAGTCGAAGGTTTTAAATTCAAAGACTCAAAGTCAGAGTCTGTCATTTTCCGTCAAAGTAACTCTGAAATGTTTGCGGAGTCGGAGTCAGACTTTTTTTGGGATAAAGGAGTCAGAGTTGGAGTCGAAGTCGAAGGCTTTGAAATTCCAAGAGTCGGATTCTCTCGTTTCCCCTCCGTGTCTAAAGTTTTGCCAAAACTACGGAGCTAGAGTCAGAGTTTGACTAATTTTGCGATACAGGAGTCGGAGTTGGAGTCGACGGTTGAAAGTTCTAGGAGTCGGAGTATTTCCAACAAAGTTTTTTTTGAAGCTAATCTACCTTTAAGTTCAGGGTCTATATTGACTTTTAGTTTCCTCGTAAACTCTAATGTTAAGGGATTTGAACTGCTCAAAATTGAACGGAAAGTTGTTCAAATCAAATGATATTTTCTATACATGCTCTTTATCAAGAGCTTTTCCAAACAAAGTTTGTTTGAAGCAAATTCGTCTTTAAGTGCGGGATTTATGTTTGTCTCAAATTTCCCCGCAGGCGCTAATTTTATGTTTTTTTTTTTTTGAACTGTTCAAAATTGAACGAAAGATTTTTCGAATAAAAAAGTTAAATATGGGAATGAGGAGTTCTTGTCGAGCTCTTTCAAACAAAAATATATTTTTTTTGGAATCGAACTTTTCACTTAGAAGTTATTAAGGGGGGGGGGGCAGACAAATAGACCAACGGACACATTTATCCCATCTCAATACTCTACTTTTTTAATTTTCGATATTTATTTATTTTATTTATGTGTGACTTTTTTTGTTTTGTTTTTAGTGATATTTTTAAGATGGATTAAGCTTTCTTTCATGCTTTGAATTTAACTAAAGTAAGCTAAAACGGGCAATTCCACAGAAAATTATTCATATTTTGCCCTACATGTGGCAGCTCCATATTTTATAAGAATAATATTGAAAAACGTAATAAGCAAACATTTTTTGCCTAAAAATCACACAGTGAAACAACTCAGTTAAGACAAAGTTGAAATCTACTCATATAGATATTCTTTGTTTTGTATTCATTACTTTGAATTTTGATCATCTTTTTCGGAAGCATGTTAATTTACTGGAAGATTTCTATAAACATCAGTCAGTGCTTCCATTGCGCTTGATGTTATGAAATTTAGTTTTTACTTTGCGGGCGGAAAAGTTTGAGCCGTTTGCAATCTTCTTACACTCGATATACTTTACGAATTTTTAATTAAAAAAAATCCCCAATTAATAATTTTACTGTCGGTCGTTAAAAGAAAAAAAAAAAAAAAAAAAAAGAAACGAGTGAGCATAGTAGCGAAGACAGACTTTCTTTCCTGCATTATGATCACGCTAGCAGAGAAACTACGTTTACAGAGTTCGCTAATTTTGGGCACCAGTGCAAAAACAGGGCGTCACTGCGACGTTCGTGTCAGTTTCAATAAGTTAAATGAAATTAAATGAACATCCTCTTATATATAATAGCCGATGATCGAGTAACCCGCGTGTTTCAACAATGAAACTCGTGCCACGGCATGATAATTTGATATTATGTTTTGGTAATGTTTAACGTGCAGGGAAAGTTTTTATCGTGACAAGGTTGAACTCGATCCGGTAACTTAACTGTTTTACTGGTAAGGATTGCGTCATGTCAGGTTAATGAAGAAACGAAAAAATGGTCAACAATAACCGCTGCCCACTTGATTGGAGTGAGGGGCTGGAACATTAAAGAAAAAAAAAAAAAAACTTATATTTCTGGCGAATGCAGATTTGTACCATGTTTTCCAGAATACAATCTTTCTGTAGAATTTTTTGGACTGCCTCAATCTCCACAGCTGATCGAACGATCCTAAGCATAAAACTAGAAAACTTTGTTTATTTCTGAATGCGAACAAGGAAGCAAATTTGCAAAAAATTGTTAGTACAGAACGTGCTATAGGTGAAATTGTGTCTAAAAATAAATAAATAAATAAATAAATATTACGCATTTTTCCCCCACTAATTTATTGGATAAAAAAAGTCAATGGGGTCGTTTCAGAAATTTTAAAAGTTTTTTTTCTGAAAGAGCATGTTTAAAACATAGGATCTCACTTTTTTTTAAAAAATAATTCGACTAAGTTTAATGTTTAAAAAAAAAGAAACATACTTCCTTCGGTGCGCTTTCATTGTTAACGCTTCCGCCGATACATCACAAATGACGAAATGCCATTCACTGATGCTATTCCCAGAGCACAATATTTAATACGCATCTTTACTCACATGCGTTGGCAACGATACGGTTGATAGCAAGCGTAGAGTACAATATTTAATTCGCTTCTTAATTATCACAACGTGAAAATGTGGTAGACAGATGCGCCAAGGTACATCCTTTGTGACGTCATAAAGACCACTCCTTATTTTCAAAATCGGATATTTAAAAAAAAATAATGAAAAATTAAGCGTTGGGAAGATAAGTTTTTCCTCGGTCCATGTTTTTTTTTTGCTTAATCTATCAAATTCAGTGACTAAAAGTAGTACTATTGACTGAATTGACCCCACGGTAAAACAATATGCTTCTATTTTTAACACATCCCCGATTTTACGTTTTCCCGCTTAGAACATTTTTCATCATTGGTCCGACAGAAAGCGTAAAATCGGGGTTCTGTTGTACGTAGATGAACTACTTTTACAGCGATACTTCATTTATAAAAACACAAAATTTCCATATTACTAATTCCAATCATTTAGGACTGATAAGAAATAAAAAATGTTTATCTTTATACGTTGTAAATAATCTTTGTGATAAGTGTACTGGTGGATATTGGCCATACCGCATCCTAATCAGCAGTCATAACATGATGAATGCAAATTTCTTGGCCATTTCCATTCCATTCCATTTGTAGAAACAAGAGACCAACGAGTAGGGCCCTATTGCAATGATTGCGAAAAACATAATTTAAATTCAAGCCGTCATAAATTCCAATGAATGCTGGAGGTTTTCTTTCTTTTTTTCATATTAGTGTAATTATTAGTCTTACTTGAGGATTAAAAATCTGACAATTAATTTTAAGTTTCAGTTGCATAAATTCTCATTTTTAGAAAAGTTTGAACAGCAAATAAGCGATTTGTTTTGACCATCATCATCTTTGACCAGTTTCACGAACAATTTTGAAAATGAGCTCTGACACACCTAAACGAAAAAGTATCACGCTCTTATTATCCTTATTCTGTCTATTGTAGATTTTCGTGGTTTATAAAATAGTACAAATTTTATTCCTCTGAAATTTATCCTTCAAGTTCAACACAAGAAAATTTGCAAAATATAAACTACGAAAAGATTTATATGATTCGGTTACGATACATGATTCGGGTTTAAAAGTTGCTCTTAGAAGCTTGTTTGTTTTGCATTTTGCTCATTTCCGAATAAAGCTGAATGTGAAACTGTTTGTGGCGCCATCTTTTGTCGACTATTGAAACTTATGCTTTTCGAAGCCTCACGCTCTTAAACATCATTAAATCCAAAGTAAGAAATAGCAACGCCAAAAAGCACAATATTTTCAAATAAAAAAAGAATCGACTTTAAAAAACAAAAAGGAACTAAAAAGTAAAAAATAATTGGTCATACTTACATACAATTTCCTACACAAACGTGTAAATAAAATTTATTTCACAATGGGGTTGATTCCTTCAGTCAAAAGTAGTGCTTTTAGTCACTGAAATTGATAGAATAAGCCAAAATAATAATAATAATAATAATAATAATAATAACATGAACCCAGAAAATACTTTCATTTTCCTAACAGTTATTTTTTAATTAATTTTTTGAAATGTCCGATTTTTCAAACAAGGCGGTATCTTGACGTCACAAATGATGTTCTTCGTCGCATCTTTCTACCGTGTTTCCACGTGATGATAATCAAGAAGCAAATTAAATATTGCGCGCTACGCTTGATATCAACCCTATCGTTGCCAATACACATGAGTAAAGATGCGAATTAAATATTTTGCTCTGTGAATGGCAACTCTGAATGGCCTTTCATCATTTGTGATGTCATCGGCAAAAGCGTAAACAATGAAAGCTCACCGGTTAAAGTAATTTTTTAAAAACATTAAACTTGAACAAATTATTTCAAAAATTTTAAGATCCTATGTTTTTAAGCATACTCATTCAGAAAAAAAGACTTTTAAAATTTTGGAAACAACCTCATTTCAGGACAAAAATCAACTAAACTAAACATCCAATGACCCAATTATAAAATAAACACTGACTTTAATTACTATACGAAGAATGCTTTTAATATCTAATTATATACGATCTCTTCATTTTTAATAACCATTTGAAGTCGGGGCCTCCTATAAACTATTACCTAACGTAACTGGTTAAGTTTAGTTTTAAAGACTAATTCCGCGTTTTGTTAAATTAGTGTTTAACTCAGGATTTGGTGGGTTGTCAGTTACGTTAGGTAGTTGCTTATAGAAAGAGCCATTTTATGCCATTTTCGGGTACTAAAATTAAAATTCGACCGGTTAGGATCTTTTTTGGCGTTCGGAAACCCCCTACGTTCCTTCGCGGGTGCCCAAGTACCTCCCTGTCATATTTGGTCGAGATCCGACGTAAACTGTGCATTTGTATAGGCAACGTAAACACACACATATATTCTTTGTTTTATTTATATAGATGACGAAATAACGTGGCCGCTTTTATGGCCTTATGACTAAGGTGAAAAAAGGTTTTTACTTATTTTGATATGGGAAAAGTGCTGCCCCCCAAATTGTGCCGCCCTGGGCTACAGTCCTGTAAGCCAATATGCAAATACGGCACTACTGAAATGATCAGAACTGTGGTTACTAGCAAAAAATTGACGTGGCAAAGTATTGGTACCGTTTCTTTTAACTATGTTTTTTACCCTTTAATTTTAATATTCCATTTTTTTCGACTCTATATATAAACCATGATAACTCTAAACTTTTAGATTATTCTGCTTATGATTATTTTTAATTAAGTAAAAATAAAACGTTATGTACGGTTTCAAGACTAAGAAAGACGGCACGTTAGTTTTAATACCTACTTTACACTTGTATTTTGTCAGAATAAATTTTTCCCGAAAAGTAAAAGGTATTCTATTATTTTGAATTTGGGTTGTATACTTTTGGATAAATTTCCAATTAGTCCTGCGACATTTTCATACATTCTGCTTTCATCTGCAAATATGAGAACGCCTTGGACAAAGTCTTGTCTTACCATCTGATTCATTCTGTTTTGGAAGGCTCAAACGTAAATATTACACTGCCCCAGAGGTGGATTGGCCCATGGGCGCGCGGTGCCGATGCGCCCTCCCGCCTATGCGCCCTCAAGCATGAACACCCCTTTTTTGTTCCCACCTTACCTATTTTTTAGTAAGTCAAAGGAGGAGGAGGGGTAGTGCTGAAACAAGATGCGCGCCCTCCGGTCTGCTTATTCTTGCGCCCTCCCGTTTATGCTTGTGCGCTGTCGTTTCTGTTTTTACGTTTGAAGCGTGTGAAGTGATCCACAAAAGTCTACTGCTGTTTTTAGTTAATACTTTATTACAATTGAATAATAAATTTTAAAATCATAGCACCCGGGATGTTATAGGTAAGACAGAAGGGGGGGGGGGAGATTAGATCCTGAACAAAAGTGAGCGTCCTCTGGACTGTGCATCCTCTCGCCTTCGAATATGTGGCCCTTGTTTTTGTCTCATTACGTTCAAAACGCGTAAAGTAATCCATAAAAGTTTACTGAAGGAGTCCACAGTTAATATTTTATGATAATTAACTTTGAATTCATAGCACCCGGGATGTGATATGGTAGGTTGCGGATGAAGAGATGAGATCCTGAGCGAAAGTGAGCGCCCTCCGCTCCCTGCGTTCTTGCGCCCTCAAACCTGTTGCCTTCGTTTTTCCTCTTACGTTTAAAAAGTTCGAAGCAATTCATAAAAGTTTGCGGAAGGCAATTACAATTAATAGTGTATTATAATTAAATATAAATTCATAGCACCCCAGAAGTGATACGTAGTCTGTTGGGGGGGGGGACTTCTGCTGAAGTAGGCGTCCTCCTGCCTGTGCACCTTTAAACCTGTGCGCCTTTTTTTTTTTGGGCCTTCTTTTTTCTTCTTTTTTTGTGTTCAAAAACCTGTACGATTTCGCTTTTTTCTTTTCTTTTCTTTAAACTCGCAAACCTGAGAACCATTTTTTTGCACCTTTTTTTACACCGTTTTTTTTATTTTTTCACCTTTTTTTTCCCCAAGGTTGGCGCCCTCTCGAGGGACCCAGTCCGCCCCTGCACTATCCAATTAACTTTGTAACTACCGTTAGGTAGTGGATTCACGAGAAACAGAAAAAAATCGGAAAGGGACGAACAAGTTTGAACGAAACAAACAGAACAGAACGAAAAAGTTGGGGAAACGAAACAAACAAAACAGAACGAAAAAGTTTGGGAAACTCTGATCTAAAATATGTTCTTCATCATATGTAAATGTTTTTCATTTTTATTTTGGTTCCTAGAGAAAAAAAAAAAAAATAGGTTTTTGCTACGGCACTGCATAATAGCTTATTCTTTAATCATTGCTTCATGTATAATGGCGTAAATTTTTGAATATTTGGATTCATTAGTGTTCATTTCGTGTGAATTTTAGCCTAACTAAAAAGAATTCCAAAGATAAAATGAAATTTAAGCAAAAAGTATTTAGAGTTAGCACCGGCTGCAATCTTTGATTACAATAACTGCAAGATAAGAAGTCAGGTTCTCAAAAAATTGTTTTTGGGAGAAAAAAAGAGAATCTCTTTGCAGAACTCTACTTTTCACTAAATTTTTTCTCAGACTCAGTTTAAAAAAAAAAAAAAGGACAGAATTTTTAAAAAGGACTGCGTCGGCCGGGAGTCGAACCCGGGTCAACTGCTTGGAAGGCAGCTATGCTAACCGTTATACCACCGACGCTACACAGAATAGCTGTCATAAAATAAATAAATAATAAATTTTTAGCTTAACATTCCTGTAAGTATTTTTTTTAATTTTAGTTGTGTTTTTGGTGAGAAACTGAATGAATCAGAAGTGCAAAAGCTTTACAAAAGGCATTCGTCGAATGTTTGACATCTCCTCCGTCTTTTTCATATTAACAGCTGTTGTTTTACATTATTATTTTCCTCTTTGCTCTTACGAGGAAGGTAACGCGAAACGTAAAGGAAAAAAAGTCAAATGAACATGAACATGAATGCGAAAAAGCATTGACTAAAGTGCTTAGCAATAAAATAAAAAAAAAATCCCTCGATAGATGAACGCGATTAAAAAAAGAGACCCACTGCCCACTGCCTCCCATTTTTGAGATAACGTTGTGGTGCCATCTATACATCTTAAAACGAAGCAGAAATAGCGAATTTTTCTTTAAATATTTCGTAGACATTTCTAATGTTTGCATGCAGGCGTGCCCTGATGGAAAGTTTCTGGAATCGCTGTGACCTCTCTAAAATTTTCTTATTCAGAAAATTTTGACTGACTATTCGGAAAGTTTGGAGACAGAAAAGTATAGCAATATTCTAATTTTTGTTTATTTGCAGCAACGCCCCGAATTGAGCTCACAGTTACCGACGAGAGGTCATGAACATCAACCTAGTCTAAAACTAGGGCCCGGCTCAGAATTGTAGTGGTAAAAATTTTATGGTGGAACCCTGTCAGTTAGACAAGCGTTTCTTAAATTGTGTTCCGCGGAACCCCAAGGTTCCACGGAGCTCTCTTAGGGGTTCCCTGAGACTTGCATGTTTTCTTTTATTATTATTATTATTATTATTATTATTATTATTATTATTATTATTATTATTAAAAGTATTGCACACTGCAGAAAGAATCCAGTTACAGTGGCAACAATAATATAAAAAAAGCAATTAAAACAAACTCTACATTTAAGATATTAAAACATAAAGACTCAAAATTGTAAAATAACAAGTTAAAAATATCTAAATCATGACAATGAATGTTAAAAAGTTTATAAAATTTAAAAAGACAAAAATTATTAACATAGTTCCGTCTGGTAAAAATTTTTTTAAAAGAAGAATGACTCAAGAGTCCTATTCGGGACAGCAAGTTGTACCGAATTGACGATATCTGAAAAGTCAATTAAATTATGTAGAACCTTATAGAAAAAAAGAGGACACAAAAGTTCACGGCGTGATTTAAGAGTGGGAACATTATAAATATTACACAAATGAAAGTAAGAATAAGTTAAAAAATCTTGAATATTAGTTCTGTAACATAAGTAATAAACAAATTTGGATTGAACCCTCAAGAGTTTTAGATTTATTATTGTAATAGGGATTTCAAATAAGACTTCAGTACTCGAGTTTGGAGCGCACAAGTCAAAAATAAAGCGTTTTAAGTGTTTGCTCATTAGAAAAATCTTTAGTCTTGCGTTTAAAAAAACCCAGAACTCTTTTCTCATCTTTGAAATTTCTTCTTTAAAAAATCGATAAAAGTAATGTTTTTTCAAAATTAAATTTACTTTTGCTTTCATATTCTAATCTGAGCGTTATAACTTACGCAGAGTTTGTCACTATAGAAATAATTTTATTTGTTGCCTAAAATAATGCAAATTTTATACTCAAATATAGCCCGAAATTGTGCCTTCAAGATTTCAACTTCATAATTTTTCCTAGATCAATCCGAAAACATCTTCTTCTCACCTAATATCTCCAAAGATAGCCTAAAATTGCGTTTTAAAAACTTTTGTTTTGAAAAATTTCCGAAAGAAGCTTTTGATCCCCCAATATCATTAAAGATATTTTAATAAGA
Organism: Uloborus diversus; assembly: GCF_026930045.1. Classification (NCBI taxonomy): domain Eukaryota; kingdom Metazoa; phylum Arthropoda; class Arachnida; order Araneae; family Uloboridae; genus Uloborus; species Uloborus diversus. The sequence goes on along the minus strand of NC_072731.1, from coordinate 210,211,703 downwards.
ATTTCAATATTGAAAAAATTTTGTTAGTCGCCCCAAACCCCTTTTCCTACAACATTACCAAATATTGCATAAAATTACGAGTTTTTATGTCATTTTCATGTATACTGCTATTGATACTCTCCCAGTTCTGTGGAAGCAGTAGAAAGGACAGTTTCAACGTTAACGAGTGAGGACCAATTTATGGAGCAGTACTGATCTATAGGGCGTCTAATTGTTCATTCTCTGTCTGATGTCATAGTAACATCTAAGTCCATAATTTATAAATAACTAAATAAATTGTTGAAAAATTAAAGACATTTTAATTTTGAGGTTAAAAAAAACTTTTTCTGTGTAAATTTAAGTGAATTATTAATACTATTGTAGGTAAAACACATTAGTATTTCATTCCCTATATAAAAATATTTTGATTATGTAACTGATTCATAAATTCTGAGGTTATTTGTCCCTTTTAAAAATATTCAGAACAGCAAATAGGAGTGCATTGATATTTTACTATGACAAATGATAACTAGCAGTTATCAGTAATTAACATGATTGTTAATGAAATCTATTTAAGTAGCGATTTAATGACGAATAGTTAATATGATAGTCTGTTTGAGATAAGAACCTGTGCCCCTCTTAAATAGAATCCTGGCTACGCCAGTGCAAACTGGTGACGAAAAACCAGGGGTTCCACGGAAAAAGTGAGCATTAAAAAGGATTCCACTAATAAAAGAAATTAAGAAGCACTGAGTTAGACCAACAGGCGAGGCCCCCCGCCTCTGATCATCAGCGATTTTCCTAATTTTCCCAATTGCTAGTCCCCGTGATTGACTGTTGCTCGATCCAATTCGATTGCAAGGAAATTATCTTGTTTTTTTATGTAATCTATAATGCTAGGTAGTATTAAGTTGCATGTTGCATGTACTATTTTCTGGTGGCCCTCTGGAAGACATATATGCTGGGTTCATTAGTGTACGTATGAAGAGCAAACTAAAGTCTTGATTCAAACATTTTGAAAGTGGAAAAGAAAGAAAGGTAGGATATCATTCACAAAATCATAGCCCGAAGATTTCAACCCGAAATATTCTTTTCAGGAGAAAGACGAAAAATATCATCTGAAAAAATTATGAGCTACTAACTATTCAAAATGCTTTGTTTTTGCTTAAAATTGCTAGAGCGAAACAAGACCGAAGTTTTATGCCGAGAAATCGACTTTAAAATTCTGTAATTACTCTTTTTGAGTGTTCTAGGTTGAAAAGTGTTCGATTTTCCCCATTTTACGGGGCCAATTGTCGCTCAATAACTATGGCTGTGGATTCTGAGGGAAAATGATAAACAGCAATCCCGGAAATTTCAGAACCTTCAACTCGGACTCCTTTGCTCCAAAATCAGTCCGACTCCGAATTCTCACGCACAGGCAGAGTTGCGGACTTGAAGGGAAAATGACCAACTCCGACTCTTGGAACTTTAAGCCTTTGACTCCCGACTCCGACTCTTTTAGCCTAAAATCAGTCCGACTTCAACTCTTCTACTCCGATTCCGACTGCGCAGCCTTCTCAATGGCAACGGATTACAGTGCGTGATTACGTCATGAAATCAAATTAATGAAATTGGCTGCGAATCACACGGTATTGTGCCTACATTTACACTATGGTACAGTGAGCCTCCTGTGGGTTCATTAATGTAACTTTTCAACTGTAAAATCGGGATTTTTCCTTCAGTCAAAAGTACTACTTTTAGTCTTTGAAATTGATAGAATAAACAAAAATAAATATGAAAACAAAATGGAGCCAGAAAACACTTTTATTTTCCCAATAGTTATTTTGTTTATTATTTTTTTATCATGCCCAATTTCGGAAATAAGGCGTGGTCTTGATGACGGCACAAGTGATGCACTTTGGCGCGTTACTCTATTGGTCGGCCGAATGTTTACGCATTGTTTAAAAATTAAGGTTGCCATTAAACAATAATATTAATAGCTGTCATAATGAGAATTTTGCATTAAAGGCTTTTCTGTAGGAAACATGTAATTCATTACTAAAATATCATTGCGCTATAATATTTTTATTTTTTTCTGATCCCAAAATATTGCGCTCTGCGCTGATGGTATCAGTGAATTGCGTTTTATCACTTGTGATGTCGTGGGCAGAAGAGTCAAAAAATGAAATTGAATCTGCTCACCGATTTAAATACTTTTTTAGAAACAAATTGTCAAATTATTTGTGAAAAATGGTTAAAAACCTTTGTTTTTAAGCATGCTCTTTCAAAAAAAATACTTTACAAATTTTGGAATCAACCCAATTGTTTTACATCATGAAATTACCAACTAGAAATTATAACAGCAGTAGTCTGTTCAATGTCACTTTTTCTTGGACGATACCGGTTGCATAAGAATTCAGGTTGACAGATTTTTAGTTGCATTCATTAAAAAACGTCTGTATGAGGTAGATGGTTATTCTTGACATCGAACAACTCAACTTTTTACACGCAAGATTGTTCTACAGCTAATCCTCTATTTACTCTAATACATAGAAGTAAAAAAGAGAGAAAAACTACACTTGGTAATACATTACAACACTGTCGCAAATGTTTATAGAATTTGAGGATTTTTTTTATCCTGGCATGAAAAGAACGAGGTCAGCTTGTCTCAAGGTTTGTTTTAAAGTTTATGAGAGTGGAGTTTCGACACATCTCGTAAATTCATCCTTAGGGACCCCCTCATTTGTTCCAAACGTGTCCCGGGAATTTGTTTTCCACGTTACTTTAATGACAGTAATTATACAGCGTGGATTTCAAGAAAGTCCGGTAACTCGTTTCACTCGGATCTGCGGGCCGGCGTCCTTGGACGCTCTCTCGCATGTAACTACAAATTAATAAATCGGATTCCCCAGATACAAGGTTTTACATAATGACTTTGCAAAGAATCTTCTACATCTGCATATTGCTCGTTCTGCTAACACATCGCCGAGGGCATGTAGAGTACCCAGCCACAAAGTTTTTTTTAGCATCCCTCCCGATCTTAAAACATTTTAGCTATCGTGACGCTTGTTGGAGAATGCGCTTGGAATCAATTGAAGCGATTCCAAATATAGAGTCACATAAGATAACTTTCAGCATTTCTGTTCAGTTTTTTTTTAATTTTATCTCAAGAATAATGGGATAAAAAACAAATATATAAATAAGTTCATAAATAAACACGCCCGACGAGAGGCCATGTACTAAGCCTAGTCGGAAACAAGGGGCCCGGGCCTTAGGGGGAAGACGGCGACACAAAAAAAAAAAAAGAAAGAAAAAGAGAAAAAAAAAGAAAGAAGAAGGAAAAAATAGAAAAGAGGAAAAAACAAGCAAGAAAAAAAAAAAACCCTCTGAACGTAAATAGCAAAATTTTCTTTTAGCCTGAGTGTTCGCAAACAAACAAATGTTCTGTTCTCACTTATGATTGGTAGGGTGAATGTATGTGGTGAAATTGATAGTTCCGTGCATGCAACCTTTTGTATATACATGTATAAACGATTCTCCCCACACCCCCTCGCCAAAAAAGAACGATCATAAGATATCATGAGAGCTTGTTGAACTGAGAATTGCAAATAGTATTACTGAAGTCAGGGGCATGTGTACACTATTGGGGGCCGTCTCAATGTATTTTTGCCCATCTCCCTGTCTATCACTCTTAAAATAAGCTGCAACACTTTTAAAAATGAACTTTTCATAACTTTGATCGTTAATAAAAGAAAGCAAGATTGAAAGTTCTTCAAAGGTTTGTCTTCAGACGTTAGACATAGCATTGTAAAAAGACAATTTATTTTAAATCTTAGTTTTTCATCTTGCATGATAAACAAATGTTTACTATTGATAAACACTCTTATTTTAAGATTGATTGTCAAATAATGTTCCTAAAGTATATTGAAACGGGCAACTAGTCTCGGAGTTTTAGCACTGGAGAACAAGTTTTCAAGAACTTCGATGAAGTTATAAATCATTTCGCAAATCAAAAAGCAAGGAAGGTTGCTTTGAAATAAGTTCAATATTGTGCTTGTGTATTGTTTCAATGTACTAATAAAAATTTGATTTTGATGTGTATGTGTCGTATTTTTTTCTTTTAAAATTAATTATCAAGCAGTATTCCTGAATTAAAATTATGACTGTTTGTAAAATTTACTCTTTTGGTATTTACTGTTGCGGAACTTAAAATAGAGTTAATTGTTTTTTAATAAGCAGTTTTGATTTTTTTTTTCTTTCCTCTTTCTCTTTTTTCTTTCCTCTTTTTTTTTTTTTTTTGTGTCGGGGGCTTCGTAGTGACGAAACTGACTAGGGGCCCACCTTGGCTCTCTGCTGCCCTGTGAATAAATAATAATAATAGTAATAGAATTGGAAAATCCAGTGTTGCACTGCACTCTCCTGGAAAGGTTATCGAATAATTTTTCTATACTTCATTTTGCAAAAAAAAAAAAAAAAAAGCTATATTGTGCGCAGATTATCGTATCATTCAATAATTCTATTGTGATTGCTAAGAAGCTATTTTTAAAGTTAAAATTGCTTTATTATCATTAACATTTCCTGTGGCTTCTATATGCGTCATTATGAAAAATAGATATCTTGTGGCACAAGTGTGGTGTTTTTATGCATACACTTGCAATTCATTGACGGAATTTTAAACTTTTGCTTTTAATTTTTATATGTACACTTCAATATTTTCAGCAATCATTATGCATCAGAACATAAAGCATCAACTTAAAAATAAAATAAAAAAAAGCACTTTTAAAATAATTATTTTTTCGCCCGCAACATGTACAAACCATTGTTTTGTAAAAAAAAAAAAAGTTTTCTAGTTTTGCATAGTACTTAAATATATGAAAACCAAAAGGAAAAATTTTTAAGTCTTATAGTAAAATGCAAATATATGCAAAAAATGTCCATCCGTCCAAGTGGATACAGCCTGACCGGACTGACTTTTTTGCCCAAGAATAACAAACCTATAACTTCTGCTGTGAAATCCATGTTTCCCACATATATTTTTACGCATTGGGAAACACAATTTTATGACATTTTCTGTGTGTTTGAGATGGAAGAGAAATGAAGTTCAAGAGGGTAAAATGCTTGAAAAATAGAATTCAAGTTCAAATGTCTTAACAGAATTTACGCAGTCTTGCATTATTCGCATTCTTATAGTTTAAGGAAGCTATTCACTTTTTTTAGACGAGTTTTTTTTTTTTTTTTTTGAAAAGTATTCTGATTCCGAAATTTTCTTGCACTTAATTGGTTCTTCAAAGTGTAAATCATGATCATTGCTGGCTCTTAGGTCTGGCAATCTGGAGACTGATCTCGGGGTAGTTAAATTTTTCCATATCAGAATTCAAACAGCTTGAATTTTTAGTTACAAGTAAAAAACGATAGAGTTTTATTTTCTCCTTAATTATAAAATAAGAAACTATGTTCAAAATGATACAATAATTTTTCCTTTGCGGAAATTTTCAAACTCCGAAATTTTTCTCTCCATTCTCCAAAATTCCTGGCGTTTCCAGGACCATCTTTTATGCCCTTAAATTTAGGTAAGCTTGAACATTTTCATGGCTACATTTAGCGGCACCAGTTTTGTTTTTCTTCACAATTATGCAAAGGAGTCAAAGTAGTCGATTCAAAGCTCTAAAATCAATAGGATTCTCATCCCTTCTCATTTTTACTGAGAGCTCCTGGCAGCTCATTTTCTTACACCGTCATACACTAGTCCTTTTTGGCTTGACTTTACATACAAAATTTACTTTGACGGTTGATGTTGAAGGAACTACCCAATTTTTTAAGAATTCATGCTTTTGGATTTTTTTAAATATTAATATTTTTGACGGTTACTTTAGATTTCCGCTGATTGTGTATTTTAAAAATCCATGCAATTTGAAATATTTATTTAAATTGAGTTTTCATTATTTAATACAGAAAATTCGCCTCTTGTCTTATTATTCAGATTTTGAAAAAGATGTACATTTTGTTGATCTTTAGCTCACCAGATGGCAGCATCTGTTACCAATTCAATCGAAGAATTTTATATGACGTAAATGTCGTGTTTTACTTTCTCAGTGATAGCTGTAATGTATCAGGTATGAGTATAAACGAAATATTTTCTAATCCTTTGAATACTAACACGATGACCGAACCAGTGGCCATGTCATGCACCCAGAAAAATGTTTTGAAAATCGAAAATTGTTGCTTCTGGTTTCGTTTATTTTTAATATGAAAATATTATTCAAAACTTTAGATTTGAAATTTGTCAGGCAGGTCCACATGATTACGAAAGTATCTACTAAGAAAGGATTTCCCGAAGTTGATTCGGGAGAAATTGATTAAAACCCCTAAATTTCTGTGAAATTAAAACCTGTAGTTGAAGTTTAAGTGCCTTATTTTCGAAGGCTTTCCTCCATTCAAAATCATTATTCAGTACTTCATCTGAACTTTTGGTCGATAGCGAATTCGCAACTCCAACAAACTATAGGGGGCACTGCAGCCACCGTGTAATGGCGGATGAAAAAGGTAAAATAAACGCATGCCGTAACTTATAACTTTCTTTGACGCTTAGAGAATGACAGTAATTTTTCATCGTGTTTGTGGGAAGCTTTCTTTTCTACTCTTCTGAAATTACATTACACCACAAACTGTCTGAAGCCTGTAATTTACCCCAAAGAAAACACGTGGAATAGAATGTTTTACCTTTTTCTTTAGTATTAGTAATCACCGCAATGTAGCGTATTCGGGCTCTGGAGTTGCGAATTTTAAATTTGATACTGTTTTTGTTTCTCACGTTATTCTACGGAGGCTTTTCTCTAGTCAAATAATAATGTTTCTGTCTTTCGCTTTCACTTTTTCAAAACTGGAAACGAAGTTTTTAAGAACATCATCACAGATAAAATATATAAAGCATTTAAGTTTTATTTCACATCGTAAAAGTAAATGATAAAAACCAAAGTCCTGAGACAACATTATAAACTAGCATTCCCGAACCCAGCTTTGCTCGGGTAAAGAAAATCAATACTTTAGAAGGATCGTTAATGACAGTTAAGGATCGGTTAAGGACAAGGGCACATATATATTGAGTCCAGGGCATTGAGAAGGAATAGATGGAGAGAGTGCAACCCTACTGTCCCGATACGGCAACAGCACCATGTGACCTGGGGAGCAATTTCGAGTTGACCGTAACCGCTGAAGAAGTTTTCATTAGCTGAAGTCATGCATGATAACAACCTTTAACTGTAGAAGGGAGAAATTAGATTTATAGTAATAGTACAGTATTCTAGCATTGTAAACTGTGAGGAAAAAGCCACACCGGGAGGTCCAGTAACTTTTCCCCAGCATGTACGAATGTTTTTTACTTCTAAATAAAGAAAAAATAACATTTATATGCATTCAACAAGTACATATTCCACAGTTGACAATAATTTTTAAATTTTTGTACTTATTTTACCTATCAAAGTTATAAAACATTGTATATCTTGAGTGTAAATAACATTTTAGTTCCATAAAAACACTTTTTACTTAACTAGTAATTATTTTAATGGCTCTTAAGCATTTTGTGTACATTTGTTTTGTTGGTGAGTATCTTCTCGCCAAGCCCCTGTGAACAGCAGATGCGCAAGAATAAAGGTTTGCTATTTTTATGCTTCAATTTAAATACTAGTATGCCTGCGTATGAAATCATTTCAAAACATTGATTACTATGCATATGTATCCATAAATTTTCAGTCAATAACAGAACACTTTAAACTATTTGTACATGCCCGTCATTTCAAGGAATAAACATCAAAATACATGAAAAATGCAGTTACATTATATTTTAAAATCCGGAAAGAAGTGGGGAGAGGGAGTTTGAATGACAGGCCTGTATTTGTATCCGTTATTTATTTATTTATTTATTATTCTGCGGTAAAGGAGTTGGAGCCAGAGTTGATCTGATTTGTAGCCCCGACTTCATAGAAAGCGCCGTCGCGTCGTCTGAAAAATATTTAATGCCAAAAGAGCGATTGCGTGCCAAAACGCGACAACTTCCCAGCCAAACAAGTCACCTGACCTGGGAAACATTTGGTCCCAAGCTTATTTCACTGAGACATTTGCTATGGCTCCCTCCATTAGTATTCCTTCTCAATGGTCCAGGGGCCCCGGGACCGCCGCAAAATTAGAAAAAATTATAGGAAATAGGTAATTTTTATAGGGATTTTCGTAACTAGGTGCACTAAGCACTGTTATTCCCTGCTAATTCCGTTACCTGAGCAATAGCAATTCCGGGTACGAGAATGTTAGAAGTATCATTACATAAAAATAACTGAAAGTTCGTAAATTTGTATTGATATCATAATGATTTCAAAATGAAGAAAAGCGGGGACAGTGAGGAAAGAAACACAATACTTACTTATAATTTCCTCGTATTTTAATTGTGTTTTCACTAAAAGTTGTTGTCTTTATAAAATCTTGATACCTATTCTGCGTTTTTTTTTCACAAGGTCATTTATAAACTCCTCTTCAGATACATCAATGTCTTTATGACTGTACATAAGAGCTAGATTATTTAATGTTACTAATTCTAAATCCAAAGATAAAAGGCATAAGCCTTAGAGGAGAAACCTTTTCTTATTTAAATAGTTATTCAAAACTCTTGCGAAGAAGCACTTAGCCTCAGAATTAAAGAGCACTGTAAAATAGCGCCTATTTTATAGTTTGTAAACTTCAACAAACCACTCGCAAGCAAAGTGGTGTGGGAGGAAAAAGAAAGAAAAGAAGAAAAAAGTACAAAAAGATTTATCTTTTGCAAAAAATAAATAAAATCATTAATGAGTCGTACGAAATCGCGCCGTTTTCGATCGTCTGTAAACTTCATTGAGATACAGTTAAATAACGTTTGAGAGAGAAAAAAAAATTGAATAAGATATGAAAAGATTTATTGTAAAACGAAGAAGAAACACAAATTCATGGTCACAAGACATGATTCCACTCTTCCCATTAAGTAGTGTTCTCGTGGCTCCCTATCCACCAATTGAAAAGGCAATAAAATGCAAAACACCAAGCCGCAGCAAAGTAAAAGTAGTATGAAATCATGATGACTATAAAATAATCTGCTGCCTTTTTATATGCAGTATGTTGCCACCCATAACTCAGGGCATAGACATAACTACAAGCAAGATACGAGAAGGCTGAAAAATATACCAAAAGGTTTTCTCAGCTTCAGTGAGATGACATTTGCCTCCTGCTCAGTTATTGACTATTCCAGCCCGATAAGTTCATGACAAGGACAAAACTGCAGTCTCTGGATATCATAATCGGGAGGTTGGTATATTGTTTCTATGTTCCTTTTGGGATATTAATTTACGTTCACAAAAATTTCACCTTACTTTTATATATGCTATCGACAATTGACACAAAAAAAAGGTGGAATTTTTTAAGGAAATTTTAATTAATGTTTTGTAAGTACTAGCTTATTTAATTAAAATTATTCAACAAATTAGCTCAAAATGAGTCTTTTGAGCTAATTTATTGAAGTTTGAATTTGTTTCGATATTGAAAAAAAAAAGGTAGTTTACTCTTTCCTCAGAAGTTAACTTTCTTCTCTCTCTCGCTCTCTCTCAAAATCAAAAAAAGGAAAAAAAAATCGATAGAAGCTCAAATTAGCAAATTTGTTTTTTCTCAACGTGGTTGGATATATTTTTTACTTTTTAACAGACGAGCATTTAGTTATTTCTCATTCTTTGTTTTATCTAAGTCATTTTAATCATTTGTACCAAGTTTTTTGACGATACGCTATTGGCACTTAAATGGCACAGAAAGGTACTTAATCTGATTGAAATCGTGATTGGAAAATGACCCCACTAACCATTTCGTTATCAATAACAGCAGCAGCTTCGGAACATCTCCTTTTTTTGATCAACCGTCCAAGAGAATCCATATATTTAATAACGAATTCACCCCACGATTACTGCTTTTTTCTTTGTTTTAATTCTAAATAGTGTCTTCATCTAATGGACGCCTGGGGCAACGCGGAAACTTGGCATTGAAATGTTCTTTTATTTGCATACTATTTTAATGCATTATCCCATCTTCTTTTAATTTGTCCCCGTTTGACGTAATACGTGGTGTAACAATATGATTTTTTTTTCTCTCCATTTTCCGACTTAATTTGCGGACATGTTTGAGAAAAAAGTCTAACGGTAATTTATCTGCCATGAAATCGTGATGGAGCTTTCGAGGTCACATGGAACTCATGTTCCCAAACGATTATTTTTGTGTTGGGTATTCGGGAACTCATCATTATTCATAGAGGATTCTATCACGGTTCTTCGATAGAAGAAAAGAAAAGACATTTCGTTTTTCTTTCTTATCGACGTACTCAGAATTTTTAACTTTTATTTTGCTAGGGAACAGAAATTTCCTCATAATTGCATTCCTGGAACTTTAAACTTCGTTCGAAATCAGATCCTAATTATAAAAGCTACAATTTGCGCTGTTACATTCATTTTAAAAGATTCAATAGGTAAGCTATGAATTTCCAAAGGCGTAGGAATATTAGGCTCCAAAGTAAGTTTTATTTATTTACATGCAGGCATTGACTTACTCAAAAAATGTATCCAGAACCTGTAACTAATTCAGGGTTAAATATTTTGAAAGTCCATTTTTCAAAGTCCGAATTTTAAGTCAATAGCGACTAATTTCAAAAAGATGAAAAAGCTAAAAATAGGAGGAAAATATCTTTGAATTTATTCAATTAAAACGAACACAAAAAGCATCCTCTCCACAGTTACAAAAGTCTAACACTCTCCGTTCCAATTAGGAAAAAAGTTTAAAAATCCACAAGAGCCTAAAAACTCCTGTGGCAATTAGACCAACAGTTCTTAAAAATCCCATTACGTTTGGGACAAGTACGCAAATGCAATCACATATTTTTACATACTTTAACATTAGTGTACATAAATGCATGAAAACGGCAAGTTTTAAAATAAGATCCAATTTCGGCACCTTTTACATGCTTTACGAGTTATTTTTAGCTTAAAGGAAGATTAAAAGTAAATAATTCTTGGCAAAGAACGAAAGATCGGGTGACCCATGGAAAGTCATTTCGTGGAACTGAATAATGCACTTTCGGGTAGATCATAAAGTCTAAAATAGATAAATAAATAAATACATTTAAAAAAGGAAAAAAAAATCCGGCGGAGGAGACGAGTGAGCCTGAAATTCTTATTTAAAAATTATAAAGTATGTGTCTGATATAAGTTTAGTAGATCTGAGCGACGAAGAGTTTTGAGTTGTAAGACTTCAGGGTGACTTTTCAAAATTGCCATTCGAAGTTTTTCATATAAATATAGTACTTAAAAATCTTATATACCCATAACAAGTTTGATTTTCGATTACGAAAGAGATTTGACGAAGAAGGAAATGTTATTTGTGAGAAGAGAAAGTCAAAAATAAAATTTTTGTTAAAGAAAAACAAAAGGATATCCTAGATGGAAAGAGATCAGAAACTTTTCAAACTGTAAGGACATTAGTCTTCAAACTCGTATTGCGCGTATTTTTGAAAAATTAAATATTTCAAATAGTGTCCAATACATCATCAGAAGTTTGCAGAGACGATATTAAATGACAATCATCAGTACTTAACTGGTGAAAACAGTAACCATATTGAGATTTATTGCGGAAAACATAATAATAATAACAATAATAATAATAACAATAATAATAATAATAATAATAATAATAATAATAATAATAATAATAATAATACTAATAATAATAAAATAGAAAAATTTTAGAGATCTTTTCTTAAAACTTGGATGCGTTAATGCATCGAAATTTCGTAAATCTTATGAGTTATCATACATTATTGGATGGTTTTATGGTGGAAAGATGCTGTACGTGAAAATTCGATCTGGAAAGCATTATGGATATGGCGTATTCTCTTGTGCAAAGCATTGAGACGGGATAAAATGGAGGGAGTGAAGACTTTCATTCGTGAAGCAAAGATCCCAAGTCACGTGATATATTTTAAAGCAAAGCAATGGAAGAAATTACGTTTCTTTCGCTAGTTTCACGCAAAACATGTCAACCATTCGTTGTTGTTGAGTCACATGACTTGGCGTCTTTGACTCAGCTTTTGCAAAACCAACGATTGGACTTGCGCCCTCCATTTACTAATTCATGCTCTAAGGTGCAAAGCTAGAAAAATACTTATTTTTTTCAAATCCTTGAAATTGCAAAAAATTTTATGTAAAAAAAAGAGGGTTGAATTTCCGATAAATTTTAACTTAAAAGTTAAGGTTGTGTGATTATTTTGTAGAAGTTATTCAACGAAATTAAACTAGTATGTTGTGGCCATTACGAAACATTCTTCTATATTTTTCTTTTTTCTGATCCCTCCCCATGCTTGACGAGGAAGCAATATTCCTAACAGAAACAAAATTACACATGCAAAAACTTGACGACCATCTCAATGTCTGAATTATTGTAAAAACAAAACAAAGAGCGAAAATTGAAAGTTACTTTAAAAGCCTTACTTGAATTAATTACAAATATTTTATTTATTAACAAACATAAGATGGCAACAGTTAAAAATTTTAAATCATTGAGATATTATTAGTCTATGGATAATATTTCCGATCATTTCCATACAATTAAAATCACGAGAAATACGCAGACGACAATCTATTACGATTTATCTTTCTTATTGTTGCATTAATAAAATTATTTTTGTTCGCAAAAAAAAAAAAAAAAAAAAAAAAAAAAAAAAAAAAAAAACAACAACAACACCTCTTGGAGCGATTGGAGTCAAAATTGAACCAAAGCCTGTTTACGTACGGATTCACATATATTCCAAATTTCAACCAGAACGTAGCATTACTTCTTGAGATAGGGCACTCACAATGGAAAAAAAGAACGGGCGATTGCGCTACCCCCTTTTTAGCTGTTGACACCAAATTAAAATCAGCTCTTACAACCACTAAGGGCTACTTGTCAAAAAATTTTTGTTTGATTCCGTTCGTTATTTCTTGAGATACAGCAGTCACAATTGACGACAAAAAACGTTCTATAACTCAACCCCCGTTTGAGCTATTGACACCGAAATTGAATCAGCACCTGCACCTGTTATGGGCAATATATGGACCAAATTTTGTTTGATTCCGCCAGTTACTTCCTGAGGAATAGCAAGCACGCGTAACTCAAAAAACGTCCCATTGCTCCACCCCCCTTGGAGGAATTCGCGCCAAAAACCAATGGGCACAAGTTCACATAAGGGCACATATGTGTACCAAATTTCGTTCAATTTCATGTGGTAGTTTTTGCTGTAGAGCGGCCACAAAAAACTGGTCACTCACAGACGTGACACACACACACACACACACACACACACACACACACACACACACACACACACACACACACACACACACACACACACAGACATTTTCCAAAAATAGTCGAAATGGACTCAGCACACCTCAAAACGTTCGAATCCGTCAAAATTCGAAATTCGAAAATTTGAACGAATCCAATACTTTCTTCTATATATTAGATATAGAAGAAAGTAAACTAGTATGTTGTGGCCATCACGAAACTTTCTTCTATATTTTTCTTTTTTTTTTCTGATCCCTCCCCATGCTTGACGAGGAAGCAACTACCTAACAGAAACAAAATTACACATGCAAAAACTTGACGACCATCCCAATGTCTGAATTATTGTAAAAACAAAAAAAAGGGCTACTTGCCGATAAATTTTTCTTTCATTCCGTTCATTATTTCTTGAGATACAGCAGTCACAATTGACGACAAAAAACGTTCTATAGCTCAACCCCCGTTTGAGTTATTGACACCAAAATTGAATCAGCACCTGTTCCTGTTAATACCAACATATGGACCAAATTTTGTTTGATTCCGCCAGTTACTTCCTGATTAATAGTAAGCACGCGTAACTCGAAAAACGTCCCTTTGCTCCACCCCCCTTGGAGGAATTCGCGCCAAAAACTAATGGGCACAAGTTCACATAGGGGCACATATGTGTACCAAATTTCGTTCGATTTCATGCGGTAGTTTTTGTTGTAGAGCGGCCACAAAAACTGGTCACACACAGACGTGACACACATACATACACACACACACATACATACACACACACACACAGACAGACAGACATTTTCCAAAGATGGTCGAAATGGACTCAGCACACCTCAAAACGTTCGAATCCGTCAAAATTCGAAATTCGAAAATTTGCACGAATCCAATACTTTCTTCTATATATTAGATATAGAAGAAAGTAAAAAACGTTTCAAGTTATCAAAAAAAATCGTATACTTTCCCCATAGAGATTTATGTTAACATCAGCTGTTTAAGCCTCTTTTTCTCAGGTTTCTCGTTTTGCGCGCATGATATTTCAGAAAGTTTGTTTTATATTTCCGTAAAACTTTTTGTGCATGTTTGTATGGCTTATTTTTATGATCTAAACCTAAATTTATTTTATTTCTTTCTTTCTTTCTTTCTTTCTTTCTTTTTGAAATTTTATAAGTTAATATCAAAATTTTCCAAAATTTTGGGTGAAAATATATTTTTTTAAAATCATAACTTTTATTTTTAGTTAAAATTTAGGTTCATATCCTAAAAATAAATCATACAAACATGCATGAAAAGTTTTACGGAAATACATAAGAAACTTTTTAAAATATCATGCACACAAAACGAGAAACCGGCACTTAAATCTCTATGGGGGAAAGTTTACGCAGTTTCACGATTACTTGAAAAGTTTTTTGCGTATGGTAATAAATAAGGTATCAAATTGTTCAGAATTAAATTATGCATAACATATATTTTTTCCAGAAAATTGAAAATTTTGAACGTTAAGAGTCCTTAAGAATAAAAAATATTAAATATATATTTAAAAAATTTTAATTTTAACTTTTAAAAATATTTTTGGTACACATTTGCATGGATAAATTGATGATTTCAGTGCATATAATTCAAACTCTATGTATGAACAACTTCATTCTCCATCTCTAACAACAATTAGACTACAGCCTCAGGAAACCTGTAACCGAATATTATGGAAGTTAGGGTGGATACCGACAACATGAAATGTTTCGAGCGCCAACGATTTCGATTCAGACATTAATGGTTTCATTGAATAATGGATTTAATTCGACCCTGCTGACCCGTGAAATAATATATTGCTTGGAGAGGTTCCCGGTGCCTTATACAGAGAAATAGGGCTCTGTAAGTGAATTTTCCGGCATGACTCGGTTCTAATAGATTAAAATTATTCATGTAGGGAATGAGAAAATATTTTGAAGATCATATCCACAATATTGCTGTTTTTCTGAAATTGACAGATAATTGAATTGTTGAGAATTTCTATAAATGATTGTTTACACGGTAACAGAAGGGCAATTCTGTTTTTATAGAAGTATCAACTTTTGCACAAAACACCCTAATAGGACCCTAAATGTGTCGTTTCCTTGTTTCGTTGTCTTTCTTGTTTCGAACTCCATGAAGAACCTTCGGCTCTACTCTTATGCATTGCAACTAAGCTTTGAAGATTTCCAGAAACATTATTTATGTAACTTGTTTTGACTCAGAAACGGACTTGTCTTATAAGATACTTCCATTAACCCCTTCCCCCTGACCCTGTGTCACGATAGCCCGTGATGTCCACGGCCTACTGTGCCCAACTCAGTTTTCTTGACCAGGGGCTCTGGGGTGCAAGGCGGATGCTTCCAAGGCAGACACTTCCATTACCGACCTTAAAAAAATATTGTGCCTAGAAATTTTCAAACTTTAATTGTTTTATATTGAAGTAGAATCGATGTTCTTCGTGAAGATCATTCAAAGAAACAAGGACATAACATATTTGGAGTGTTACAGGGTGCTTTGCGCATCAATTCATACTTTGGAAGTGCCCTCCTGATACGCGGAATAACCTCTTAGAAATATCAGTTGTTGCACAAAATATGATCAAGGGTTGTTCTATTGCAAGAAATTTAAGAAGAACATAGACTCTACTACTACACAATGGAATTACATTTTGGAAGATTTCCAGATAATATATATATATATATATATATATATATATATATATATATATATATATATATATATATATATATATATATATATATATATATATATATATATATATATATATATATATATATATATATATATATATATATATATATATATATATATATATATATATATATATATATATATATATATATATATATAAATAGCATAATGTTTCTGGAAATCTTCTACAATATAATTCCATTCTGTTAGAGTATATATGTTCTTATGGGGCAACGATTTAAATACGCAACCACTTAATCTCTTCATTTTCTAAGCAGCGATCCAATCTCGGAAAAGCTGGTCACCGGTCAAGTAGGTTACCGAGGTTATAATTCTAAGCAATAAATCGGTTAAATTTAACAAATGTTCGCTTTCCTGCTACAATGTTGCCATTCGGGTTGACTGCAGAATGTTTTAACGAAATTGTTTCTTAACGATGGACTGTAACAATAGTAGCGAAGAGCCCTTGGCGGGTTATGGCGATGAATTTTAAGTGTATTTGGTACAGATTTACAAATTCTTCACTTTCTGTTCAAGCAGAGATCTCATTTAACTCAGGATAAGTCGTTTTAAACAGTTCAGATGTTGTACATCCTGTTTCGTAACTATGATTTAAGTAACGAAACGGACGCCATCTTGTGCGATTTGTTTTAGCAGAATTCTCAAAGTTATTTTAGCTCCATGATCTTTCACACGCTTATATTCAAAGAATTTCGTGGGTGAATATGTGTTGTAGAATTTTTTAAGAAATGGATATTGTATTTCTTGCCATTTGAGAGACCCCAGCTCCTTTCGTGAAGCAAGATGAGATTGAGGCAGAAAGGAGAGGCCTCTGAGAAATGGAGACCCCATTATTTAAGCGTACCAAAATTAATCAACAATTAATTAGTTGTCTATATAATTCTAAATGGACACTAGTAAATTTACTGTTCACTGCATTTCAACGAAATAGTCCAATTTTAAAACTCGTTTAGCAAATGGCAGTGAATAAGTGAATTTACTTACAATGGATACAAAATTGAAAACTTAACTCGAATTTTCCAAGTTACGTTTTATTTTCAGGTTACAAACTGATGGTGCCTAGCTTTTGTATTTTTCATTTCATGGCTTTTAACATTCTGAATTTTTTTTTTTTTGGAATTAAAATTTTGTTTCTGGTTTTATCTATCTTTATCAAGGGGAAAAAAATCTGAGTCGATAAAATATTACATGCACACACTGTCAAAAATGAAACGCTCAATTTTGACGATTCAGCAATCCTCGAGCACTATTTCGTTATTTTCTACGATCCTTTCGTCACCGAATCACGTGATATTTGACAAAACCAGAAATCTCAAATTTTTCACAAAATAATTTCGTCCCGATTTCGTCACATTGCAGTGCATTCTGGGAGTTTTCGTTTCAGTCTTGTACTTGCTAGTTAAAATATTTTACGGCAGTTATTCTAAAGGATTCATAAAGAAGGTTAGTATTTATTAAAATTTGTACGTGCAATGTGCCTTCTTTTATGTTTTGTTACATTTTTGCTTCGTGTTGTGTTTATTGTTGGATTTAAAACACATTAAAATTGAAAACGACCTGTTCGATTTGGTTTGGAATTCTGTATAAACTAACTTTGAGTCACCTCCACGTTAGGCTTAACTAGCGTTATTTTTTATTTGCAAATGAAAATGTGTGTTTGTTGACATTTGTTTCCGAAAACGTACTTCCTTTATTTCCCCCCGTTAGACAATTGACAAAGATGATCAAAGCATTTTTACGAATTTAAACTTACATAAAAAATTCCACCGTCGCTACAGCAACGCAGATAATAAATACAGCGCCTTGATAAATAGCATAGAACTTTGAAGCTTTTAATTTCAACGTTGAATATGTTTCATGGTTATGTGTTTTCATTCTTCTTCATGAATTTTACTAATATAATTCTGGTGAACGAAGTGTTTTTGTTTAATAATTCAAAATTTTTTTCCTCTGCAATTTTTATTTTCTTAAACAAATATTCCGCCCCCCCAACCCCCTCTCTAAGTATTGTTATTTTTTTCTTCTTCTACTCTACATGTAATATTTTATTCAATACAATAATAATTTATACAGTAGCTCTCTAACAAAAGTGTACGTAACACTTATCATTTTCAATGAAATATTGCACTATCCATTAGGTAAGATTAATATTTTGAAATGGGTAAACAATAGATCTTCTATAGTTAATTCTTAACAAAACTACATGAAATATTTTAATAGCAAAATGAAATATGATTTTGATGAAATTAATAATCAGAAAGTATTAAGAACTTTATCTCACAAAAGTGTTCATAAAAATATTTTTTAATAATTGCTTAGCAACCTTTTAAACAAGCCCACAAAAATCGAGGAAAAAAAGCGCTTAGTGCAATTAAAAATAAATGCAAACTGGCTATCAGCTTACGGTTCGGAAATGATACCCCCCCCCCCTTTTTTTTGTTAGGCTGGTTGACCGGACTTATTAAAGTCGCACCCCATGTTGTTTATGTAATGTCATCCCCTTCTGCAGCTGTCTCTTGTTTATGTTGTATCAATACTTCACTATTTGTTGAGTCTGTTTCTTTCTTTTTTTCTTTTGAATGGTTTTACTTGCAAAATAAAACATGAAGTAAAGTAAGTATTAATTTAAAACAAAGCATTTGAAGTTACAAAGAAAATATTAATTTCTATAAAGAACTATATCTTTGTGCTTTGCAGCTAAATATTTTCAATATTTTTTCAATTTTTCCCAAATTTAAAATAAATTATTGAAGGTAACCTTGATTTTAAAAAAAAAGGATAAGTTAGCAGCATGTTTGAAAATAATAACAATTATAAAGCGTTCTTTGTTGTTTATTTTCACATTTAGTACGCTAAATTCTATGATAATTTGTGTTACCTGATTTGTGATAATTATGAATTTTTCCATTATACATAGTTTCTACAGCTGAAATAAATACAGCATTAATTTTATTGCCATATTTGCTGCCTCAAGGAATTATCAGCAAAATAAAGGGAATTCTCTTCAGAAGCATTTCATAGATGAACTACTAGTAAGTCCAAATTTAAGTTAGAGTAATGGTTTTTGCTGCAGACAAAGTAAAATGTCTATGTAAAATTTCAATTGAAAAATTGAAAGGAAAATAAAAAGTATATGATAAAAACTAGTAAACTTTTCTCGATACGCTAGTCACTATTTTCATTACATACCTTTGAATCTCTTACTTGCAATTCTGTCTTAGCGTTGGCCATGGTTGCATTAATGCTTATGGAGCTATCTTAGTAAATCAGTAAAGTTCTAATCAATTATGTTATATAAAGGTACCTAATTTCCCTTGAAGTTCCAGACAGGTAAATATGAAGTATGTACCAAAGTACTTCAAAGTATAAAGTATGTACTGCATGCAATAATACACTTCCTGTATTAAACATAAATTTTGCCAAACAAGCATTCTATATAGAAGCAAAATTAATAAGACAAATAATCGATTGAAAAAGGAAAAAGGTAAGCTTTTTTTCAAGATTATCTAATTTCATTTTCTGTATCTAATTTTCGAAAAAAGATATACAAACTTAAAGCTGTACATTTTATTGCACTATTTCTTTAAAATTTATGGTATTAGTTTTAAAAAAATCTTTTTTTTTTCTGGAATTTTTTATGCGATGCAATGAAGAAGTAAATCCCCAGCAATTTTCTCTTCAGCAAATATTGATGTAACTCTGCATAAAAGTAACCTATGTCTTATTCTTCCAAAACCCAATGTCTGCTGAGGAAGTAGCACTTCTATATTCCCAGTAGGACTGGACGATGTAGGAATTTTTACATCGTGATGCATCGCCAAACTTACATCGCGAGTAGTTGAAGCAGTTTGAATTATTCTTCCCGCTATTGGTGGCAAACTCCCGATTAGGGGAGTTTTCCTTGCAAAAATCGAAGCTTTTGTCAGAATTTCCCCAAATTTGGCACGAAAACTATCCTATGGGAATTCACAAACATCAAAGGACAAATGTACCAAACTTGGAATAGATCCGACAAAAACCCACGTGGGGGATTCCCCATGCATAGCGGGACTAAAATGGGGGAACTCTCGAGCATCAAAGGAATTCTGTGCCAAATTGTTAAAAGATCTTATAAAAACTGGTTTTTGAAAAAAAAAAAAAGACCCCAATAGCTGGACGAAAACTCCCCAATGAGAATTCCTGAGCATCAAAGAAGTTCTGTGACAAATTCAGAAAAGATCCCACAAAAACTTGCTTTTTATAAGGAGAACCCCAATGGGGTTGCCCCCCCCCCATAGAGGAAGGAAAACTAATCTGCTTGAATTCCCGAGCATCAAACGACCTCTGTGCCAAATTTAGAAGAAATCCGACAGAAATTGGTTTTTATAAGAATAACCCCAATGAGGGGTTGCCCCCCCCCCCTCCCATAGAAGAACAAAAATTATCCTGCTTGAATTCCCGAGCATTAAAAGACTTCTGTGTAAAATTTGGTAAAGATTCGACAAAAACGTGGGTTTTTATAAGAAGCACCCCCAATGGGGTTCCCTCCCCCCCACAATAGAGGGACCATAACTACTTTTTGAATTCCCGAGCATCAAATGACCTCTGTGCCAAATTTAGAAGAAATCCGACAGAACTTGGTTTTTGTAAGGATAAACTCCATGGGCGTTGCCCCCCCCCCCCCATGGAGGGACTAAAACCATTGTGTGTGCATTCCCGAGCACCAAAGGACCTCTGTGCCAAATTTGGAAAAATCAGACAAAAACTTGGCTTTTATAAGGAGATCCCCTATGAGGGTTGTCCCCCCCCCCCATAGCGGGAAGGAAACTGCTCAATGAGTATTCCTGAGCATCAAGAATGAACCTCTGTGCCAAATATGGAAAAGATCTGGCAAAAAATAGATTTTTTGCAGGAAAATCCCTCTTATGGGGTTTTAGTTAGATACCATGGGGAGTTTAAGGGACCGGACTAACATGCGGGTTTCCGTTTTTTTTTTGCTTGGATAAAAAAAAAAAGCTTGGATGTAAGCAAACTTGAGGAGCACACCGATCTATCGGTTTAGAGGTTTTTATTCTAAACCGGTGTAATGATGTAGGGTGTACTGTACATCGGTATTTTACGATGCATCGATGCATCGTAAAGCCCTAATTTCCAGATATCATTTCACATTGTTCTTTAACTTGAATTTGCAATAATTATTTTTACATTTTAAAGAAATTGTCTGCTTGTATTTTTACATTAATAAAAAATTTTTTAACATCTTTTATGTGTCTCTTTTTTCAACAAATACTTGCCTTTTGCTTTAGGCGGAGGGGGGGGGGGGAGTGCAGGCCAGTCATTTCGATTTTTTTTTCCAATTGTGGAAAAAGGTGTACACTCTTCAAAATTTTTATAGAGAACCAACTAAAACCACGGCCTTTCACGTAAAGAATAAAAGTTCAAAAATCAAGGTGGGGGGGGGGGGGGGAGAAATGTCAACCCCCATAAATACCCCCCTCCGTAAATGACGGGCCTGTGAGTGTGACTATGCGCATCAAAGTGGGAAATTATGATGGTAAGATTCTGAAGTAAAGATTTGACTAAATCTTATAAGATACAGTCGAACCTCGTTAAAACGAACTTTAATGGATCATTAAAATCGATTACTCTTAACAGAATTCGTCTTATCCGAAAAACAAAAAACAATGGGACAGAGAATAAAAAAAAGTCCGTTTTAGAAGTAATTCTTTTTAAGCGTGTTCGAATTAACGAGGTTCGTCAGTATCGTCAAAAAAAAAAAAAAAAAAAAAAAAAGAAAGAAAACTAATCAGCTCAAAAAAGAAAAAAGAAAAATAAAAGAAATAAACTCAAAAAATTACGAAATTAACATGCGCAAATATGACGAAATTAATTTGACGAAACTAATACTCTCAAAACTACGAAAATGATTGTCGATTTGACGAAACTAGAATGAAGAAATATTTCGTTACATTTGACGAAATTCGCATCTTCAAACCAGAGACGAAAGCAGTTTCCTCAATTTGACGAAATGTTCGCTCGGAGCATATCCCTGGAAGCGATTTCGTCAGAAACGAAGAAAATTTCGTCGAATATGAAAGTCCATTTCTGAGAGTGCACACATGTATGGATATATTAGTATATATGCATGTATACAAAGATAATTTTAACGCATCTAGAAGAGTATTGCTCGCGTTGAAAATCGGAAATAAGCCTCAAAAATGTAGTCAAACGTGTTTAGTCACTTCGTATTAATAATAAAACTTTAGCCTATTGGAAAAGTTGGGGAAACGTAGTAGGAATTGAAAAAATAGTATTACATTTAAATATTTTGCTATTCTTTTAAATTTGTCAAAACAGTCTAAATGTCAAAATCCAAAATAGTACGTTTTCCTCATACATCTCTGTTTTGCTTGAATTTCCTCCATTTCATCCTTTGAAAGTCCTTCTTTTTTAAAAAAAGGAGTTGGTCACAATTTTGAATTTCCCTGCTTTAGTATACTCTTCCCTTTAAAAATGTCACGAATCGTGCGTATACGGATATAAAATCGGAGATCAATAAAAACTTTGCCCCCAGATCTATGGGCCAATTCAGACTAGAATGACTTCGGAAGGATTCTTGTTCTGAAAGGACTAGTTGCCAAGTTACTTTTATTAGTTTCTCGTGTGACCTGGTGCCGGCACTTGTCGGACGTTTAAATTATCGGCAGGCTCAATGACTCTAATCGGAACCACACATGTTGAACGTGTTAATTCCTCCATGCTACGAACTTAGTTTTTTAAGTAATCTTTCCACATTCAAGGTCAAAATACCGTTCTAAAACTCAACAATTAATAACGCTTGATTCAATCCGGAATGTAAGAAATATTTATTGATAATTATCATTAATGTGTTTATTTTCTGCAAGTTTTGAATCCTCCTCCACACCATCGCTCCGGGGTGGTTCGAAGACCATCTGAGATTCCATCCACGCGCGTGACCTCGTGACAGAGAACAAACACCGAACCAAAAATCCCTTCTCGAATCGACCCCTCTCCTTCGAGGGTCAACGCCTGGCTGAAAATACACTCTCGCGGCACCTTATACATAAATTCTCAAAAAAAAAAAAAAAAACCCCAACCCCCTCACCCCCGGTCGATTACGTCGCGATGTTTTGTTTGACTCGGATATAGTTCTTTGAGCGAGAAGATAGATGATCGTTGGATTAGGATGAACTGTAACCGTAATCGCTGTCCCGAGGGTGTTGTTGGAAAAAATTGTCTTGGTAAACAGGAGAACATGTTTAGAAACTAACCCAGCGGGATTGGTTGATTAAAGAGTTTAAGATTGCCAACCCTATTTCCCCCCCCCCGTCTCAGATGGAGAAGGCGGGTGAAACGTTGGTGAACTTAAAAAGA
Source organism: Uloborus diversus (assembly GCF_026930045.1). Lineage (NCBI taxonomy): Eukaryota > Metazoa > Arthropoda > Arachnida > Araneae > Uloboridae > Uloborus > Uloborus diversus. The sequence continues at coordinate 210,188,252 of NC_072731.1, read as the reverse complement.
AATTATATTAAATATTAATGGTTTGATAAATACAGTGATATTGTCATTAGCACATTAACTGCAATGATCTGTGTGAAAGACTTGATTTTAATTATGGGGGCTGCAAAAGAGACCTTAGTCTATTGCATACCTACTGCGATCTAGACCTAGTGGACGATATGGTATCCAGTCTTTCATGTGCCACCATTAAGGCTCAAATGTCAATGGCACAGAGAATTTGAGCACCCAGTTTCTCATATTAGATGGTGGGCACTTGAGCTTTCACGACACTAAATTACATTAGGAATTGAGTTTGACCGAGTGCCTGAGCCAAATAGACACTCAAGAAAGGAATCTTGAACATGCCACATCATCGTGCGACATGGATGCTGACGATTTCCTGCATCTTGAAAGACCGCTTTCTGACCACTTGATCCTCGAGTTCAGAATGCACGAAGCCAACGCCAACCACTATGCCACCCAACCAACGATTTGAAATATTAGTTATAAATATGAAATTTAATGACGTTCCTAATGTTAACATTCGTGGTGAATATAAATATTTATCAGATTACCAACATTAGTATTAGTGAGAAATACTAATTTTTATTTCAAATTTCTAAAACTAATATTGGTGCTAATTATGTGATGACCGTTGTTTATGAAATTATTGAAATTAAGATAGCCTACGAATGATTACATGTGATATCTGCCTTAATGATAATATTGATAATGCATTAAGGAATTCTTTTAGACTCCGCAAGCAGTAAAAAGCAACATTCTTGCATTTACGAAAGACCAGAGAATACTTTATTCTAGCACAGGATTGATAATGGTTGATAGTAAAAGTGATAGAGCTTTCTTTCTGTTGAACATATAAAACATATATCTTAAGTTATTCCACATTTCATTTCAATTACGCTTCCATCACTAGTACAAGACGCACGTTTATTAGTGAATATTTTGAGACTAACATGTGGTTCTGTGCCAAGGAGATGAAAAGCACTGTGTTACAAAAACAAAGTTGAAAGTATTTTTTGTTGAAACTTGGAAATATGGCGGATGAACTGGGAACGGAAACAGATCAGTTCATTTTGCAGTCGGTAGGATCAGCAAGGACGACGAGCAAGCACTAAAGATTTTACTGCTATCACGTTCTCGCTGATCCTACCTCTTACAAAATGTAGTGCTCTGTTTCCGCTTCCAGTTCATCCATCATCTCTCCGTGATACAACCATGTTACACCTCGAAGCAAGTCCTGTTATCCTTTGTCTGTCTCATTTACTATTAGGAATTGAACTTTGTGCTTTAAATCAAGCACAAAAGGTATTGATTACAATAGTGCTAGATATCGATTTTGAAAAATTTACATTGTTCATTTCACTTCCCATGTACAAAATTAATGAATGCACTGGATGCTCTTTCTGTTTTGAAAAAAGAAAAAAAAAAGGGTTATCTTATTTTGAACGTTCTGTATTTATTTGCGTTTAGTTCTTTTTTTTTATTGCTATTTATATTTCTATCCATCTATATCTGTCTAATTTATTTTTTTACCTCACTTCGTATTTCTACAGTAAAATGTATTTCATTTTCTTTATTTGTTTATTCATCCGTCCCATCAATGTTTTCGAAATCGTGATGACCTCTAGAAGAAAAAGCATTGTTTTTAACGTCAAATAAATAACGTACTTTTACCTACTAATAAAAACAATTCAGAAAAGTACTTAGCCACAAAATGAACGGTTTTCGCTCGCGTACATAAGCCATGCATCATCCATTATCATCGGTACAAGACGCAATCGAATGGAGTCTTCTGTTGAACACTCGGCAAATTCCGAACCACATGTGCAAGGAAGAATCACGATAAGACTCGAGCAAAGCCTCGTCTATCAGCCATAGTGTCAAATGTTATCCCGCCAGGCACCAATTTCTGCAATTGATGTGATGGAGTGAAGATGAATCGTCTTGTAGCGGGGAACTAAGCAGCTTGTTTATACGAAGAATATGTTTATTATATGGGAACTTCCATTCGAACATGAGGTCCAGACAGAAGTAAAATTATGAGTTATAGAATCTAGAGTTAAGATAAAACCATCAGAATTTTCAGTCATAAGAGAGGATTAAATGGTTAAACAGATTAGCAGGGGTAATCAAGAAAGCTGAGAAAGACACCAGCAAGTACAATAGGTGCAGTTACAGTCTGACCACCGACTAGATGGAAAGGCAAACATCCGGTTTACAGGCGGAAATGGACGCATCCATTATTTTTCAGGGATGCCAACTTTTACAGATGTATGTTAGCCTCTAAATTAAGCAGAGTCATACTTAATTGAGCGGAACACGTGCATCAAAAATTTTTGCTTTTCTCCCTCATCCAGATTTACTCGTTTTAACTGGACGTATGCCAATTCCATATAATCCGTGGACAGACTGTACATATTTTTGCTTACAAAATTTCGATAGAAACATTAGGATTTTTCCCCGTCTTGTGAGGGACAACTAGGCTAATTTTTTGCCAATATTTATATGTACACAAACTACTTGGGACTGAAAGCTAAAAATTTGTTGACCTAGTGACAATGCTTTAGTATTGAAATTTGCTCAGCCGAAAGCACTTTTTCTTAATATCTTTTTCAGTTATTATTTTTTGATGAAGTATGACTGTCACGTGCGGGACACGCGTTTGGACCTTAGGATTAGATTTCCCAATTCTAGCGAAAAATTCTCCAAAATTATCGTATTCATGCAGCTGCAGAATTTTAAACATAACATTTGATTTCTTACTCTTTTTTTTTGTTACAGTGTTATTTTGTTAAAAAGAAAGCAAATATTACGCATATTTTTCTTCAACAATTGTCACGAGTGGGACACTTTACGATTTTTGGGAAAAAAAGCATCCACTTTCCATCTTTCTAGTTGTTTCCCCTGGATAGAGTTGACTTCATAATTAATAAGAGAACATTTTCCACATATTTTTTCTACATTGGGAGTTAATTATGTTTAATTTCTGATACAAGTATGAAAGCTTCTTCCGAAAGGCAGTGGGTTCTACACGTAATGTCCCTTCTTTTACAAAGAAATTTATCGAAGTTTGATGTTCCTTCGATGGTTCTTGCTTTCTCCTATAGGTTTTTGTGCGCAATCTTTCTTCACTCGCCTCTTATCCAATGTTGAATACTTCTGTGATTGCTAAGTACTTGCTAATGTGAGTTTGCTAAGTTAGCAATGCCTTTAACACAGCAGTTCAAAACCTTTTCAGACATGCGAACCACCAATTTTGTTGAAGCAAACTTCAAGTTTACTTGCGATTTACTCAGCGGCGTAGCGTAGGTTTCTGCCGCCCCTCTTATATTGTCCTGCTATTTGCCCCCCCCCCCCACAAAAAAAAACGACATGCGTAATATTTTACAGAACGAAAACAATATTTTATTATCTAATGTTTTACATTTTAATATAATCTTACTGTAACAGAAAATACTGTTGATCGAAAAATTCTAATAAATATTTTTCAAAAATTATTACAGTATGAGAGATAATATTTATAACCCCCGACACACAATGGATGGGGGTTATAATTATTTTATTTTTGAAGTTTGACGTATCTGTGTATCTGTGTGTGTCTGTTTGCGGCACTCTAGCGCCTAAATGGATGGACCGATTCTGAAAAAACAAAATTGTTCGAAAGGAGAGTTGATCGAGAGTGTTCTTAGCTAGGTTGCATTTTTGGATAACATTAATTAACGAAGATATTAATTAAAATCCTCTAAAAGGTTTTTCGCGATTTTTGCAGTGAAAACGTAGTTAAAAATTTAAAAATTTAATACCAAAATGAAGAAAAAAATTCCGCGTCTGATAGAATGCGTTTGGAACTCCCATGTTTCATAGAATTCGAATTATAACGTTTTTTCAAAGCAGATTTCAATAACGGCTTAGCCTTTATTCACGTGATTGATAACGAATTCATTGTTGGCCGACAAGGAAACTAAAGCGCTTAAAAGCAATGATTTAAAATTTTTATCTGTTGCTAGTTTCTATTTAATAGCAAATAAAATACTGAACATTGGTTTTTAATAATCTAAGGCATTTAAAAGGATTTTCTATTTTCCTTCTTGATTCTACAGTAGCGACTCAGTCGGGAGTTTTTAAATTTTTAATTACCCACAGATAAAAACATATAAAACATGATTTAAAACTGTGTATACTGGTAGTATTTCTTAAATCTGTTATTGAAAAGAAGAAGAAGGAAAAAACATATATATATAAAGTACCTGATCGATACATTTTTTTTTACTTGAAAAGATTTTTTCTTCTTAGCCTAAAATTTTAATTTTCTACTTTTCATCAACGGAAATTCTTTATCAACACTATCAATATCGATTGTATCAGTCGTTTCTGTAAAATGTTGTATAAAATGTCGTTTTTTAAAATGACCCCCTGAATGAAAATATGCAGGCTGCGTACCCGCAGTGGGGGGGGGGAGGGGAAGCCTTAAGGGACCCGACGGCCCAAGAAGCTGAAAAAAAAATTGAAAAAAACTATCAGTAAGACTTATTAACGTTGCAAATATACACTGCTGGCCTCTGGGGAGAGGCCCTGCAGGGGGGTGCAAAATTTATAAATCCGAACCTGCAAATATAACCACTATTTCCCCCTATTACCCACCCCGTTTTGGAATTCTGTAGATCAGCCTCCTCCCCCTCCCAATTTTTTTCTAAGCCAATATTTTTATTTGGAGTGGGAGGGAGCATCATATTAATTAACATTCTTCTGGGGGACTAGAGAAAAGAAAAGTTTAAAAAGATGAGCACTTGCAGCAAGGAAGGACCCTCAGGGTGGTACTCCCCCCTAAAATATTTAAAAAATCATCAAAAAGAACTTTTTTATTTTTTTCCACAGTTTGTTTTCGATTGTACTTTTCGGTGTAAAATCCAAGTATCGGCTTCACTTATATGAGTGAAGCCGATACTTGGTCCGAAAAAAGTTTTCGGACCATGTCCGAAAAAAAGTTCAGATTAAAAAAAAAAAAAAAAAAACTAAAAATAAATATAAATAAATAAATTATTAAAATCAAATAAATATAAATTTAAAAAAAAATAATAAATCTTGAAGCACCATATGTTGCATATAAGTCGCATCACAGTTCTTCAGTCACAAACCTTCCCGGATTATGTATATTTATTGAAGTGACGAACACACTGAAGATTACGAATGAAATTAAGTGTGCCTGTAATTTAGCATTAATATCTTCTTTCTATAAGTAAAACACAAAATCCAAATGTATATGTGCGGGGTAAATTCAGAAACTAATGGAACAATTTCGTCAAACTTTTTAGTTTATCTATGTTAGTGCTGGGAAGGTTTATAGACATTTTCGAAAAAATTTCGATGAAAAGTTCTTTTCTTATTCAAAATTTATGTTTTGGACCTGTAAAATGGATTTTTCTACCAGGGCCGGACTAAGACTCCTAAAACGGCGCCAACCTTGACTCTCAAAGGGCCAAAAAAAAAAAAAAAAAAAAATAATAATAATAAATAAATAATTAAATAAATAAAATAAAATAAAAGACACAAAGGCGCACAAGTTCATAGGGCCAAATAAAAATATAAAAAAGTCGCACAGGTTTGAGGGAGCAAAAAGAAACCTAAGCACAGGTTCGAGGGGAGGGCACAAAGAAAAGAAAACGAAGGCACACACGTTCGATGGCACAAATGAAAAAAAAGGTTCCAGGGCGAGGGGGAGGGGTAAGGGAGCTCAGGATTGAGAGTGAAAAAAAAGGAAATAAAAAACGGAGGCGCTCAGGGGATCAAGGACGCAAAAAAAAAAAAAAAACCCAAAGGCGCACATGTTCAAGGCCGCAAAAAAAAAAAAAAAAAAAAAAAAGGCAGAGAGAGAGAGAAGGCGCTTAGGTTTAAGGACGCAAAAAGAAACAGGCGTACAGGTTCGAGGGGAGGGTGAAAAAAAAGGAAAACAACCGAAAGTGCACACGTTCGATGGCACAAATAAAATAAAATGAAAAAAAAAAAAGAAGAAAAAGGTTCGAGGGCACAAAGAAAAAGAAAAAGAAAAAAAAAAGTGCTCAGGTTTGAGAAAAAAAAGGAGGTCGGGATCAAAGACACAAAAAAACTGAAGGAGCACGCATTCGAAGGCACAAATAAAATGAAAAAAAAAGGAGCTCAAGAAAAAAGGGCGAAAAAAAAACCGAGGGCGCATAAGGTTTTTAGTCCCGACAAGGGAAACACGTGAAGGCGCAATTACTTTAGATAAGGCAGTGACTGCTTGCAGGGGCGAACTGGAACACGGGTCGATGCGCCCTCGAACGTCCTCTGTGCGCCTTCGTTTTTTTAGCTCCCTCAAACCTGTGCGAATTCATTTACTTTCTTTATTTATTTTTGGCGCCCTTGAACCTGTGCGCCTTCGTTTTTTCACGCCCTCAAACTTGTGCGCTTTTGTTTATTTTTGCACCTTTAAAACCTTTGCACCCTTGAACCTCAGTTCTTTCGTGGTTCTTTGGTAGTTAAGGTTGGCGCCCTCTTGGGGGACCCAGTCCGCCCCTGCCTGCTTGTCGATCTTTGTGATTTATAATCCTCTCCAACGAGGTTGTCCTCTCTCTTCTCGTCTTTTTATGTCAGCGCCAGTGATAATGGTTCTAATGCATGTCAGTATCCATTATTTCGTGCTCGTGCCTCAACGAGAAAAATTTCCTGAGACAAGTTAGAACTGAAGAGTAAAAAAAACATTTTGATGTTGATTTAGTGAGACATCACTAGCAAAGTGCCGCCTTAATAAAAAAATAAAAAAAAAACCTTTTCGATGTTAATGTACTGTTACAGAATTTACCGCCCCTAGCAAAGTGCCGCCCGGGGCGAGTGCCCCTTTTGCCCCCCCCCCCCCCCCCGACGCTACGCCAATGGATTTACCATGTCAAAGTAAATAATTCGATTCCTAGTTTCTTTTTTAAAAAAAGCAGAACCATAGTTCAAAATCCTGCGATGAGTTTAAATAATATAATTTAGGGAAATTTGGATAAGAATTCTGCTGAGGAAGACAAATCCTTAAAAGGATATTTTTTGTCCCTCAAGACCTCGAACCCACCACCTTTGTTGTACTTAGTAAATCACTTTAACCAACTGAACTAAAGAGCCTCCATTTCGAGATTACATTAATGCAGTAATGGAAAGCAAATGTAGTCGTTTTTTTTTTCTAAAAAAAAAAAACAAATGATACCATGCATGTGAAATTTGATGACTACAGAAGAAGTCATGGCGTTCCCACGAACGCCCCCCCCCCCCCCACAAAATAGCTACAACTAAAAATCAAGAGGTAGGAGTGTAGTTCCTCAGAAGCAACCAACTGTTCAACCAATAACTGAAACTGGAAAAAGAAAAAAAAAAGAATGTCTCAATAGGGTTTCGTCACACTCAGTGATTTCTGAAAGGACAGAAATATTACTATGTTTATGCATTCTGTTTTATCCCGTTGTGATGAACGAAGAAACAGTAAAAAACATTAAGAATACAATAATAAGAAACAAATAACAAAACTAAGAACATGAACTAAGCAAAAACTCGCCAAAACGTCCAAATCCATAAACAATCCATCAACAGAAGCACTTCCACCTAATCCCTTCCTCGATTTAAAGTCAAATGATCCCAATTCAGTGACTCCAATTGAATTCAAACGGGTAATACAGTTGAAAAAGTTAAATAAATCTATCAGTTCAGCGAGCGAAATAATGTGTAATACGCCCAAGACAATTAAACACGTGAACAGGAAGGTTAAGAAAATCAGCGATTCTTTTGCTTTCAAAAATTGCACGTTTTTGAAAAATTTCACCGTGATGTAATCTGGAGAGGGAATCTCCCAATTTTCTTTCAGAAACTTTTATTTTTAACTACTCTTCTCATGGAAAATCTCATCACTTCATCTACTTATGTATTCCACAAGTGAATCATCTTCTTGCTCACGGAAGGGTTAACGACGAGGCATCAGGGAGGGGGAGTCTGGGGATTCGATTCGCCCATTTGCATCGCCCTCACGTTCCTCTGAGTAGAAGAACGGTGTTCCATCAGCTCCCCGAATGACAGATCGAACGGACGGGCCTTGGCTAATTTTCTTCTTCCAAACATCCGCATTGTTGCCGATTTAGAGCTAAGACACAGAGTGACCCTCGTGAAATGTCAGACACAATGCCTTTTTTATGCAGAGGCATTTCTTACGCATGTATCACGAGGGGCTACTTCGTACTTTATGAGTTAATCGTTTGCCCTCTGGTAGCTCCAACATGCAAATAAGTAGAGATTTTGCATGGATTTGATACCGAGTTGAAACTTTTTGCAATGCGTAATGAGATTTGTCGACATAACTCTGTTTACAGTCCCCTGGCATTTTTTCTTACCTACATCAGAAGCGTACATCTGCTGATATGAGTACATAACTTTCTTCTTTCATAGATTCAGCTTAGAGGAGATAGACTCATTCACTTCAGAAACTCATGAAAAGAAAAGGAAACGCGGTACAGCCCCTGGATATCGAAAATATGGAAGCAATCAAAAATCGTCTGCTTTGGCTCTTTCACCTAAACTTGCCCGAAGCTCTCAGAATCACCAAGATGGTGACGTCTTCTGCTGAAATATGGACTTTATCTGATAGCCGCAATGTTCTCCAACATCTTAGCAACTGGACAAATGTTGGAGACAAAACACCTGTGTCAATCCTTAAAAATCTTAAAGAACTTTCCCAGCAACATGAGACATTCTTCCAATGGATTCCACCTCATATTGGTCTCTTTGGCAATGACACAGCTGACCTCTTAGCCAAGGAAGGTGTCACTGTAGATTTGGTGTCGAGAAGAACTTGGAGTTTCTCAGAAATTTGTTCTAAAACGAAAACTTTGAACCAAGAGCTATGGAAGACTCCTTTGACTCACTCCTGGTATAAAAGATCAGCCCCAGGTGTTGCCTTTTCCATCAAAGCAGATAGAGTCGTCCAAACAAAAATTAGTAGGCTTGCAGGTGGGCACATCAAGTGCCTTTCCTTTCACTTAGGTCAGAAAATTTATGAGACTTGTACTAAATGTAAATTAATGCAGGCATCTCCGGGTCATCTTTTATATTGTGCAGGACTTGATAGAGATGACATTTATTCGAGTCCTCTCCTGGTGTACGACTTCTTGAAGATTCTTTGGCTCATGGACCTGGTCTAGCCTACGGCTAGACAGGAGGAATTAGTCAAACACAACAACAACTTCAGAAACTTGCTAAACGCAAACTTTCTCATTTTGCAGAGAGAAGATCTTCTTTTCTCAGGAATGCAGCATTTTTGCTTAGTATGCAATTTCGCTTTTGAAAATTAAGTAAGGTAGAAAATCTAAATATTGACGGCTTTCAGTCCTAAACGGCCTATTAAAGTAATTTAAGCAAAATAAATTTTTAAATGGTTTTTGACTTTAACTGACTATTGACATAGTCAATGTAATTATACGAGCACATTCCGACCAGCTGCGGAATAATGGCAAGTCACATATGTAGGTTAAAGTACGACCAAAAAAGATTCACGGGACCTGGGCCCTACTTTTGAAGAAGTCGCAATTCGCATGTTTAAACTCATATGGGCTTACTTTAAAATACTGTTGGGGTTATTTTCTTTTTGAAATTGAAATTAAATATTTGTTACTTTAAGATCAGTAGTTCTTGCACTATTGTCCGCCGAACACAAAAGTTCTACGGTACTTTTGTGGGGTTCCGCACCTGTAAAGTAGAAATTCCTTAATGTTTTTAAAGAGTAAATTATATTGGCATTACATTAAAGTTTTTAATAAAAAATACAGTATTTATTTGTCTTTAGTTAATAAATCTATGGAAAAATGATTTACTTCAGACATAATTTTCAGATAAATGTTTTTGACTGTAGGATGAAACTCTTGAAAAAAAAAAAAAAAAAACTGCTGCGACTGTTATGACTCGGCAAGTCACTGTAGCTTGAGGATCACTCCTTTAAACATGTTTCCTAAGAGTAAATCATTATTTCGAGCTTTAATATGCGCTTCATTTAGAAGGAAAAGCATTCAATAACATTCTACCTAAAACATGTTTGCAGCAAATGCATCATGAAGAACATCATGAAAAATATCAGCTAGGAGATATCCAAAAATATTTGCATAGAATCTGAGTCCTTCATGGATACCGTGAGAGAAAAAAAAAACTTTTTTATTTCTGACAAATTTTTTTAACTACACTGGAGGAACAAATGAGTTTTAATATAATTCGTTTTTAATAATGTATTAAACTGAAAGGCAGGTTTTTTGGTTTTTAAGAAATTGTATTTGTAGGATTCGCAAGAATCAAGGGCTATCCCAAAAATTTAACAATGAAATTCTTGAACGTATAGTTCATTTTGGGTTTTTGAGATAGTGAAGAAAAAGTGTGTTCTTTTGCAACCTAACTTATACGTGGATAGCCATTACGCTTGAAAATAGGACGCTTTATGCGAGGGACCTCTTCAATACTGGTTTTGTGGAAAGATGGACGAATCTATCGACAGTGGCCTATGCGATCTAATTCCCACCAGGACAGCTAATGTACTCGGCGGCTTTGTGCAAGAAACTGCACGTCATATGCTGTAGCTGAAACCAATATCGACTTGCAGGCAATTGCTAAAACGAACCAGCACTTATTCACAAGTTGAAAAGAGATCTCTCGAGTCCAGAGGAAATTTGAAAAGACCAACTAAAAGGCAACAATAATAGTAGGGTCATTCGGGATACAGTAGCGGACATTAGAAGGGGCCCGGTGCCCCGTGCCCCTCCCAAAGGGATAAAATTAATTTAACTTTCCCATTAAATATTCGTCAATTCATTTTTAGACAGCACAATTCTCAAGTTTTGACTATTATTTAAAAGAGACATACAGCATATTTGAACAAAAGCACTTTTGTTTCCGATAGCAGTAACAATTCCGATTGGAGTCAGTGGTAAGTGTGAAAGAATACATTTAACTGGCTAAATTCCCTAACTTAGGATTCAAACATACATGAAATCGAGATACGTCAATTAATTCTTCTTTGATAGAATCGGTAATTAACAGTAAGGGAGCTGGGAGCCTAAAAGACATTTAGAAGCAACTTCGTGATAACTTAGTTATAAAAAATTATATGAGAAGGTGCTCTTTACTTTTACTCTCCAGTGCCCCTCCAAAAACTGTTTCTATATCCTACCCTATCAGGAAATAAAAAAGAAGATTTACGAACATTGAGAGAGCTGGTTACTCTACTAGACGTTAAATCCCGGTTATCACAAATTTGGCATTTCAACTGCGCTTGCGCACGGACTTGGCTTTTTGGGCTTTCTGTTTTAAGATTTCGTGTTGCTTGTTTATATTTAGGCTGAGCTAGTGTCCCAACAAATTAATGAATGCAATTAGAATATTTTCACACCGACTTCGGGATACATTATATGAAATTACGGATATGAATAACTGTTAATCTTTATAAAGAAAAGAGAAAACTGACACTTCAATATTTATTGGTTGGGAAATATTTATTTAACGTAAACGTAACACACGTTATGTACTTCAAAAAGGATTGAGATATGAGTATAGTCTTTTGCGGACATTTTACGTTAGGCGTAAACAGCTTAGTATTACACATTTGTATTTAGGTTGAGGGTTCGGCTTTGTATTAGAAGTGATGCTGCAATTCGAGTACGCTCTTCTGAGGTTAAAAATTTGGTCCTGAAAAGGGCATTTGTTTAATAGAAAAATCAGACTCCGAATCCAATGATAATTAAGACGCAAAACTCAATCTTTACCGAGGTGTAAAAACTAAATCATAGAAAGCTTTGTAATTTCTAATTTTTATCTGTTGTTATATCATATTTATTAACAAATTTAAAATGTTTTTAATTAGTTTGAGCAAGATTTTTGAAATCAGCTAAGTCCGTGCGCAAGCGCAGTTGAAATGGCAAATTTGTGATAACCGGGATTTAGCGTCGAGTGGTTACTCTCTCTTCTCATACAGCAAAATTTTATTATTCTCTCTGGGATTTGTTACAGGTTTCAGTCAGAAAATGTATCGAAAGTTCGGAAATGTGTTCCAAGGCTGACATTTAGAAACAATTGATCTTTCTTTTTTTAGAATTTTTTCATAGAAAATTATAGCAGCTTGTCTGGTCATCTTATTGGAATCATAAGAATTAACGGTGAGGTACTCGACGCTTTTTCTGGGATAAGATCAGAATAGATGTTGAAGGGTGCGAAGATTGCCCGACATACAAGAATGAAGAAAAAGCTCGGCAGCAAAATCATTTTGAGTGTTCACTAAGCTACGATGTTGGCTCACTAAGAAAAAAAAAGTTGACCTTGATGCTGTAGGTTACGATGAAAGTAAAAGAGTACATCTTGGTTATGATGACTGTTTTACTGAACGGCTAGCAGTATACATAACAATTGTAAAAAAGACTGTAATGTGTTCAGGAGTTTATTCTCTCAAATAGTGAGTGAGTGCGAGATTCTACATATGGCTTTTAAATCCGCCTTTTAAATGAAAGATAATCCAAATATTGTAAAATCCAAAACTTTGCCGTGGTTTATAGCTAAGTTGTAGTCAAAGTCAAGGGATCATACGAAATCAAAACGACTGGATTACGTGGCTGTTTCCATCCAAATATGCCTTAGAGCAAAAAATAGTGCTCGTCGACAGACTGGCACAGCCTCATGCTGTTTCATGTTATGCTACATGTTGTGCGCATAGTTGTTTTTCTCGTACATTTTCTTTTCTCATTTCCATTAAAATAGAGACAGACTTTGTTCAAATGTACAGTATGCGACTAGCACAGCAATTATGCGAAAAGAAGAAAAATCGAACAATTGAAAAAGACACAAAATATTATGCATATAAATGCGCACATATCGTTACCTCAGAGCAGTAGTAAGATATCTAATCCCAGAAATAAGAGCAAGATATCCAACTGTTGCATTGAGGGGACGATATATGAAGACTTTGTTTGTTACTCTAAACTTCGTCCGAATCCTTGTTTACGTGATGAAATGTTCCATCATTAACCTCTTGTCCGTTCGAAACCTCTTCATTACCACTACCGCCCCCAACGTCATTAACAACCCACAACCATTAAGCGCATGAAACAGGTGGCCAATCGTCAGGAGCCATTTATCTCTGACGGGAGTAAACCACTTCTTTGATGAACTAATGCTGATGCCTCGGAGCAAAGTCCGTCCACTTGTAAGGTCCACCTTGACTGTGACCCACATCTAACTCGAAGTCCGAGCACGAAACGTCCATTTTATTGCGCGGGTGTGTGTTGGTTGAACTTGCTCACAAATGTTCAATCGTCCTGGCATCGTCTAGCAGAGATTCTAGTTTATGAAGTTACATGAACATTTCACAAAGTTCATCCCTGTTTGTCAGATGCACCAGCCAACTACGTCCTCTATTCAGATGTTTGACAAATGTAATATTTCGCAATCTTGAATTTTGTTGAAGAAAATTTCGGTTCAGTTCTGTGTTACATATGAGTATGAAGAAGCAATAGTAAACAATCTTCAAAAAACACGGGTTTCATTAATCTTTACATTAAGCAAGGATCCTCATGAGAGAAGGAGGAGGGAAGGGGATAGCTCATTGAAAATTTTAGTGGGTTTTCGGGAGGTAGTGAAGTTTATTTTGGAGGGTCCTGTTCTTAACTTTTGAAGTTTTGCAGTCGCTCTTGAGGGGGGGGGGGAAGGATAGGAACCCTTGTATTTAAAGTTGTGTACATTTTTCATACAGCATTGTCTAAATTTCACAGCTGAATCGAAGACCGATTGTTACTTAATCGAAGTAAACGGAAAAATAAGCTTTTGTGTGATGGTTGGCAAACAATTTCTATCGCAGCATGTGTTTTCCGAAACATGCATGTGGATAGCGGTATGTCTCGGCTGCAGTTTTCCCCGTGACGACAAAGATCAAAACAGACAAAAGAGCAGAAATCAAGAGGTTTTAGCTCGTTTCGATTTTCTTTTTCTCTGCATCATATGTATAACTAACCGAACTAAAATATATAGTATTTTAAAGTCACATACTTTGAACATTTTTAGCCACATCTGCTCGTGCTAAAAGAGTAAGTATTTAAGCATAATTAGAGCACATAGTCTCTCCCCTATACATACGCGACATAGTCGAAGCAGCTAAGTATCTTTAAGCTAAAAGCGTAGGCTTGGATGCGCCTTAATTTTCAATCGTTCTTTTTTGTTTTTCTCCTGTTCAGAACCTCTCAACTTGCCAATTATTCGCACGTTTAAGTCGCTCTTTGATGTAAACTGGCACTTTTTATGTTGGACTGAATGACGTTGATCTGTACTGCTCATGGCTTCTATGAGAACATCATAAAACACTCTATCTCTCTCTATTTCAGTCTCTTCATTCAGTCAATGCTTTGAATGTTCGATTCAATATAATAATGAATGTTTTTCTCTACTTATTTATGTGGAAGAGGAAGTAGAAAAAGTTAATTGTAGGAACTCTCTGTGGACTCCTTTGTCAAATAGTTACAGAAGAAAAACGTTATAGCCAAGACATCAAGGATTTTTACACGAAGTAAGAAAAACATTTTAATCCTTCTTTCATGATTTAAAGTTTTGTTTCATGTTAAGTTTTATTCATTAATTTTTTGTGTTTACAAAAAGAATTGCTTTTTAAATCGTGATTTGCTTTTCAACGCTAAATGTTTGTCAGTTATGGCGACCCAAACCTATGCTGGGCAGGCAGGCAAGAATCAACTGCATGACGTGGCCCGTGAAAATTCCCTTCCAAATTCAGACAAAGCGTATGAATTTACTAACAAGTTATTTTGCCAAAAATGAATTGCTCGGTTAAAATATACAATTTTGATTCGAGAAGAAAGTAGTTAGTACACAAGATAGGAAAAAAGTATTTGAATACCCCTTGACTAATATCAAATCTATTTCACTCTTTGAAAATTGCAAAAAAAAAAAAAAAAAAAAAAAAATAATAATAATAATAATAATTAAATAAGTAAATAAAAAAGCTTGATGATTTGCTTTCAGCTTTAAAAGTTATGCTCGCAATTATTTTTCTGAAAACCAGTCTTTCACTGTGAAGTATTTACATTTCTTCAATTTTTGTAATTTTCCTGAAAGTTTGAAGAAATTGTTGTGTAACAGTGTGATGGGTATTATTTCTCTCACGTTTGTAGCCGTCAGCAGACAGTTGACCTTGTTATGGGCCGAAACCAATAATGCTCAGCGATGTAATGGAAGAAGTGAAAGGGTATTTCAAGTCTTGCTTTCTCTGGATGGTCATAAAAATGAATTTTCTCTCGTAGCACCTGATGTTTGATTTTAAAACGACTTTACGTTAAGTATAATAAATCATAAAACTTACTTTAAATGCAGAACTGGTTAAAACTGAGTAGAAATATCGTTCAGGAAAATTTGGATTTATGTATATTTGAGGAAAATGTATATTTGAGGTTCCATGTCTGTTAATTCGTAAAGAATGTTTTTTACTCATTTGCTCAAAATTCAATCGAAAGAAATCCGTTACCGGTGGAAGAAAACTAATACAGGTTTTATTGTGAAGTTCACTTCGGAAAGCAATTTCAAAACTATTGATGTGACATAAATATTTTAGAAAAATGTGGAAGTAAAGGTTTTTAATCTCTCTGGTAGTACGCCCGAGAATACTCGGGCTGGTTTACGGGGATAAGTATTGAGTGGGCGTGGTCCTGCCACATAGAGGGTGAAAATACAAACGTACTTTGTTTTCTTGAGATTTTAAGCAAAATGTAAAGCTACTTTTTGTTGTTGCTTACTACAGCATATGTTCCGAAGAAATCAAGAGCTGCGTAGTTATAATGTAAAAAATAAATAAACAAAACGCCTTCTAGAGTGTTATGTTAATTTGTAGTGGACATTTTATAGCAAAGAAATACTGATATATATATATATATATATATATATATATATATATATATATATATATATATATATATATATATATATATATATATATATATATATATATATATATATATATATATATATATATATATATATATATATATATATATATATATATATATATATATATATATATATATATATATATATATATATATATATATATATATATATATATATATATATATAGGATGGAAAAAATAATATAAACACTTGTGAAGCGAGATAGAATCTTTAATAATATTCAAATGGTTTTCTTTGCAGTAATTACACCCTTTTCCCCGAGGTGGAGAATGAACAACAAGTAACAAGCTTTTCTGAGCAAGAATTTTAATCCGTGCCTTTTAGCAACGGTGAATACATCAATCTTCGCTTGAAGATTATTCCATTTAGAAAGAAAGACATGTTGATCCGAGACGCAAGGGACGCACCTTCTCTTACGCCAATCTTTGTCTGCTCGCACTCGTCAAATTTCATTTGCGTTCATGGCGCACTTCCATCCACTCGTGTGGTTTGAACTCAATTGAAAAGCATAAAAGCGAAAGAGGCTTCTTTAACCTCCCGCCTACACAGAGGAATAAAAGGTGACTCGAAATAAAAGATACAGATTCTAGTGGTCGCTCATCATGCTCTGATATCGGTAGTGGAAGTCGAGAGTAGATTTATTAGATTCGAGCTTCTCTAGTTACACACAAATGGTTTAACTTGAAATATGAAATATAAAACGCCGATATCTTCGGCGCTCCTTCGAGCCGATTTCTTTTCTTGAAAATTAAGTTTCTTTTATTGTGTTTCCTAACAGGTCATCATTTATACCAAGAGTACCCTTTTAGCCTACTTTCCCGTAAAAGTTAACACAAAGAAGGTAAAAGCATGAAAGAAGAGTTAATGCATCTTACAAATATTGCTAAAAACAAAACAAAGCAAAACTTAAAAATAAGTGAAATAATTAGATACTGTCTGACCACGGATTGTATGGAAAGACAAACATCCGTTTTGCAGCCGGAAATGGACGAAACTATTATTTTTTTTTTTTATCGATGTCAGCTTTTGCAGAAGCAGAGTCTCATTCAAATGAGCGGAATACGTTCATCAAATTTTTACTTTTCCCCTTATTCACATAGATTCGTCTTATATGGACGTGTGAAAATTAAATGCAATTCGTGGTTGGACAGTAAATATCGGGAAAATTTAAAATTTGAAAGGAGGTATGGGAAAAATGTGTGTTTGTCAGTCTGTTGGTCTATTTGCTCCCCTCCCCCAATAACTTTTCAATATTTTCTTATAACTAAAAGCATCTAACGTAAAACATCGATTTTTCAATAAAAACATCGATTTTTCCAAAACATCGATTTTTTCAAAACATCGACGTCGTACCACTAGTCTGTAGACAACGCCTATATTATCCTTGCATGTAACCTATGTTGTTTCTTTCATCTTAGCAGAGCTCACTTCGTCTCTACACTATCGTCACTATACAAGGGGAGCTGACTCATCCGACATTTTGGATCCAAAATTGTCGACGGACAAAATTAGTATTTCTACAAAAGGCTCGTTGCAAAAAGCTGGTGCCCAGAGCTTTAGATTTGTTGCTTGATTGATGTTTGATTATTTTCTTTTGTGAATGTAGAAAATTTAATTAATACAAATTAAAAACAAATAAGGTGCGAAAATGACGTTCATTACAGTAAACATTTCTCAATACCTTTTTGTTGAATTTGTGAACAAAGTTATCTTTCTATATTTACCTTAAGTGACATTTTACTCAACTTATCATCATATGTTTTACGACATAGAAACCAGCGAATATTACGACGTATTTATAAATACTAAAAACACGGTTGGATCCAAAGCTGTCTTGGAACCAAAATGTCAGATAAGCCGGTCTGCCGGTAAGGGGTTCTACGTCTCACTAAAGTGTTCATTTGCGTCCTGATATGAAGAGAAACACAGGCCTTAGACAATTTAAAGGATGTCCAGTTGGCTATGAGGTGTAAGATAGCAGTTTTTATCAAAAGATAGCAGTTTTTATCAAAAGTTGCTGCTTTACTAGTGAAGTTTACTGCCAGGGGAGGATACAAACTACCATTTGGGGGGCGGGAGGAAGGGGGTCGTGCTGAAGAATGACCCCCTCCTTGAAGAACCTACGGTTTTGAATACGAAACATTTCTGAAACTGCCTGGATATTCATGGTGATGGACCACTGTTGACAGGTATGCATTTTTGCTCTGAAAAAAAAAGGTTCAAAACGTCGCCCTCTAGTGCGTAGAATACTTTGTGAGCATAACTGAATAGTTGCTGCGATTAATTTTAATATCGTCTATGGATCCGGTGCAGTTAATGAAATGTCTATCCTATCTGTAGTTGAGTGCCAGTGAATGGCTGTATCATCCATTGAAAAGAGAAAAAAGAGAAAAACCTAAACCGTGCTTAAATGTGACGCTATTTCGACACGTTTAAGAAAGACAAGGGCAATGTGAGGTGTTTGATCATTTTATTAAATAGAAAGCAATATTATTTACATTTTTACAATATTATTATTATCCGGTGCAGTTAATGAAATGTCTATCCTATCTGTAGTTGAGTGCCAGTGAATGGCTGTATCATCCATTGAAAAGAGAAAAACCTAAACCGTGTTTAAATGTGACGCTATTTCGACACGTTTAAGAAAGACAAGGGCAATGTGAAGTGTTTGATCATTTTATTAAACAGAAAGCAATATTATTTACATTTTTACAATATTATTACATTTAGATGTGGTTTGTTACTCAAACCACACCTAAATTTTAAACGATTCTCGAGTTCATCCCATGTTCTAGCCAGAATAGATTGTGGTTACAGTTAAATCTACTTGGGTCATTCGTATTTTCAGATCTTCAATGTTAGCCATGCGACACACAATTTGATACAAATGAACACAAAAATATTCGTGAATCTTTAAAGTGTTCTTGTGCAAACTGCATATTCATACCACAATCTGTTGCCTTTCTGTGAATTTTTTAAATGTGCCATGGACTTTTCGAACAACCCGCATATGAACCTAATAAAACGTGATAAATTACTTATGTATTTAATTAATACTCAATGCGTAAGCAACGGATAAAGCTGATATTTGAGTAAATGCTATTACTAGCAAGTAAGAATAGCGAATTGTTAATAGAAGTTTTGTAACATGGATTTATACTCTTTAGTGTGTGATGAGTAGCAATATCAATAATTACAATAATGAAGCAATGTTCAGTTTATTCTGTTTTTTCTCAGTCTCATTTTAATTTGCTTTTGCAAGTAATAAGGTAAACGCATCAGTAGTGGCCACTGGAAACCCTAGTGGCCAGTGCTTAATAGTGCTTCAGTGGTGGCCATTTCAACTTTTATGTTTGAGAAAATAGGATTTCATGTTTTCCAATGGATTCAAACGTGCAAGAGGTACTACCTCCTATTGTGAAACCTGGAATCCACTTTTTTCAAATATAAAACTTGAAATGGCCGCTACTGAAGCAATATTAAGCACTGGCCACTACTGATATGTTTACCTTGTATATATTACGGTTTTTTAAAGAAATTGTGTCAGTTGGCAGATTTGGCAATAACCGTCAAATAGAAATTTCCAGGTAAACAAAATTTAAACGGAGGAAAATGGGTTTTGATTGCCTTTTCCCCCCAAATACTAAAGAAATTATACGTGACGGTAAATGTTCAATATGACAGCCTGGAAGTATTTGTTCCCTATGCTATTATAGAAAAGAAGAACTTTTTATTGCGTTTTAAGGAAGGTTAAACGCGTCATTAGTTTGAAATTTATTTCGTGGCGCACCCATTTTTACAAAACCTTGAGCAAAAGAGCATAATCCACCATATTTGAGTGTGTACCAGTCCTCGTTAAAAATAGTTGTTTAGAAATTTATATCCTGGATAGGATGGTTCACTTTACTTCCTTAACATAGTTTTGTTTATCTATAATATTGGTTGCAAGACTGCTGACCGGATGATATTGTGATGGAACAAGACTGGGGCGAAACACAAGCTGAAAAATAATATGCCTTTCTCCTTCGACCCTTAACATGCGCAAAAATGCGTATAAGTCAAAGAGTTCATAAAGTGTATACACTTTTTTTATATTCAGAAACAATCGAAAAGGTATTGAAAAGAGGATAGATATAGATATATCAGTAGAAGATAGGGGAAGTTACAAAGGAGAAGAATATATTTTTTTGAAAAATCCTCAACTTAAACTAAGTATGTAAAGTAAATTGATGCATGAACTGAAACTGAATTTTTCACTACTCAAGTCATGAAGTTAAACACCAATAAATTACATAATTAGTAACTCACTGAGAGTTGGATTAATAGGACTGTTTCATACTATGCTGAAATGCGTTTTTTTTTCTACACAAACACATCATTGAGTATGAAGTACAAATCCAATATGTATTTATAGTTTATGTTTCTAATAGTTTTGCCAAAGTTTCCTAAGCTATACGATTTTTTTCGTAACCGTGGGTCGCGATGTCATCTACAACCTTGATCATTAGACCTAATTGGTTACCTCAGGCTCTCGTATGTAGAAGTACTACAATAATAGGCCTTAGTGTCCAGACCGGTAAGATGTTGTACTCGTAACTGAAGAATAATAGGTTCGATGCCAGCCGATCCATGATTTCGCAACAAAACCTTACGTGGTAGATGTGATCGAATTAAAAATCCGTATTCAGCTAATAGACATCATATAAAATCTCACATTTTATTTAGGAAGCAAACAAAAAGTTTAAATTTGCAGACTAGTGTATTGTAGTGAAAATAGAAAAATCTCCGATTTTCCTGCAATAGCGTAAAATGTAAAATCAAGCTTATGCTTTATTAGGTTCTGATTACTTGAGTTGTAAACCAGGCGACCGCCCGTCTTGTGACTTATGTTCAGCTCAACTGACCAAGTACTACGACTTAAAGTTGACACCGAAGCACTGGAACTCAGTGGCGAATCCAGGATTTTATTTTGAGGGTGGCTAAGCTCATTAAAAATTTATTTTTTGTTGACATGACCAAAGTTCATTGATGTGAACGAAGGCGTTTTGTTTTAAAACTATATTATAATTATCTGTTATTAAGAGGTGTTAATGGCTAATGAAATTTTCTGGGTGACATTTGAAATTATGTAAAATTTGGTATTCAGTGGTAAAATTTTAAAATTTAAATGTCAGTGTATGTCCAAAAAAAAAAAAAAAGGTCATGCATTGTAGTCACGATTGCCAAGCAGTTTGAAGGCAAAAAAATGGAATTCTCGTTAGTTATGCAAAAAAAATTTTGCATGGCCGAAACAAACCGAAACTCATCCGCGTAAAATAAGATAAAGGTGTCAAATCTTAAACCGCGTATAATCTAAACCGCGTAAAATAAACCCGCGTAAAACGAGGGTCTATTGTATTTGAGAATGTCTTAATCAAAAATGGATAATTGAAATTAAAATTTCTAATTTATTAATTTATTACAAAGTACAGGTTCCCGATCAAGCAGGGATCGTTATAAGCGAGTTCGACTGTAATATCCTTTCTGGTCTCTCTACTCTCGCTCGCGAATCTTTGGATGCGGGGGCGCTCCTTGTTGCTGAGTTTGATTACCTTGCTGGCTTTCTCGTGATCCATCAACAAGCTGTCGGCTTCTTGAACTGATTCAGTAGATAAACCACTGGGGGGTTCCCATAGTCTTAAAAGGACTGGCGGGGGAGGGGGTGACGTGAAGTGCAAAGCTGGATGATGAAGAAGCTTTTCTATTGCTCCGATGAAGATGAATGAAAGAAACAGAGGTCTTCCACAACTTCCGAATCTGGAATTCATTAATAATCTTTGGATGCAGGTTTCAGGCTGTTGTCCTAAAAGAAGTCGTGAGTTATAAAATTCATAAAAAAAAAGTTTCGTGAATAAAATTTATCTTTTGTGAGTTATTTCGTATTTAGTTTTTTAAATTGTTTTTGACAATCATTGTTTAATTTTATCACTATTCAATTTTATCCTGATTTAACTTTCGTGTTACTTAACTGAATTAAATTACTATTTTTAAGAGTTGTTTGTTTCAAAAACCCACTGAAACTTCAGCTCCGCGTAGAAAAACTTAAGTTTCTTTTGTTATTCATTTACCATTATTACAACTAGCTGACGAAGCATTCGCGCTTTAACACGCTTCCAGTACACACTTACTCCAAGTGCACAGCAGTGTGAACTTATAGTAAGTGCGACATCGATTTAAAAGTGGAAATTAGTATGGAATGCAAAATAAGTACAACGAGAGTTGTACTTGTAGTTGTTTATTTGATGAAGGTATTTACATAAAACTTGGAATGCTTAAAAATCAAAACAAAAAGGGATGACAGATTAAAAATGACATTCGTAAAGGCTTTTTTTTTTTCTATTTCGTTGTGTGAGAGTTAGACTACTCTTTTCAATCGTCCCAAGCACATCAAGCGATAATTAAATCTCTAAACGCTGTAGCAGTTTTCCGCCTTCTCCACAGAGCGAGAGAGAGAGAGAGAGAGAGAGAGAAAAAGTAATTCTGACATTTTTTTTTGAAGATTTTCCATCTCCATCAACTAGTTCAACTGAAACGCAACACAACACTACAGGGTATTCCGTACCTCCCACTATGCGTCTTATATTGTTGGAAGGGTCCCTGAAGACAAATTTGGAGTTGAGCATACCCTGATTCGTCACCCTCATAGGTATTGATTTTGAATGGAAAATTTGAGGACTTTGTGATCACGACATATTTAACGTGAACCAGTCACCATAGCGAATACGGAAGATTTTCGATTGGCTCGCATGGAACCCGCGTTAATAAGTTACGAGTCTAATACCTTTCCAATCAGGTCACCACTGGCGCGAGTGAAACATATTTCCTGTAAAAAATGATACAATGTGTTCGTTTCACAAATGATTTATTATCCCTCCAATTCAATTTTATTCATCACCTTCCTCGCCGCATAACTGATGGGTATCAGTTTCAATCAGTTCCAATCAATGCATCAATCATCAATCTGATGTGGTAATTATGCACCCCCAAATTCATATTCCTACTTAGAAGTATTGCTGTCACACAACTCCATTTTCTTTACACTTGTTAATGTGGTTCATTAACACCGAATGGTAAACGTGTATTCAATTTTCACTGCAAAATTTAATTTGCGCCTTACTTACGTGGCCAAGTTTACTCGCCTTGACATTGAAACAAGCCCCTAAATAGGTATTCTAGCAAAAATTCTTGCTGAACTTCAATCTCCATCTAATTTACTCGATTCCAACATGTCTCGAATCCAAAATACTGCAATTCGTTTGTTTCATTATGATTAATGATTCCTCCAGTTTGATTTTATTCATGAGTCTCGTCTACAAGTAACGAGCCAGACTCCATTTCCTATTCGATTTTTATCCATGCATCATTCATCAAAACCGATGCAATAAATATTCCCTTCCAAATTCATATTTCTCCTTGCAAAAATTCAGCAAGAGCAGATTAGGAAGTCGTTAGTGCGGCTGCGTAAGTGGGACAACCCTTTTGCTCCCCTCGCCGATGTTCCCGTTCTTCGGAGTCAACCGATAGGTCAACTTGGTCATCAGTGTTAACCCAGACCTTGTGCGTCGGGGGCTCGGGACCTAGAAACGATGGGTTCGCCGACCTTTGCTCCCATTCATGCTTTGGATGAACCGTTCTCCAATGGTCCTTGGTGCTTTGAGCAAGTTTTGACCAATAGGATTCAGAATTGAGAGCTGAATTAGAAGAGATGATTTTGAGAAACCTGAAAATGAAAATAAATAATTAAATATGCGTAATGTTAGTTAAGTTACAAAATGATATTTGAATTAGCATAGTTTATAATCGTGTAATAACCGAAATATGTGTTAACGAAACGGTTTCTGAATACATTGCAATATTAATTTCTCATTAAAGAGTGTTTTGGTAATAAGGTTAATGAATGCATCGCAACCTTAATTCCGCTTAGGACTACATAATCTTTTGATTCGAATATATTTTACAAGAAAGAAAAATAGTTAAAGGTTTTCAACTAGTGACAAAACAGATTCTGCTGTTTCTCTCCAGTAAGAAACAAATATTTCATATCCAATGGGTGCTGGAGCGTTGGAAAGTTTCATTAGGTATCTTGAGGTTCGATTTGTTTCAAGTTCTGGTTTTTTAATATCTTAAATTTGTTGTTGCTCACTAACTGAAGCAAAATTTTTTATTCTAATAGGTTTTTTAAAATTTTTACTGACTGAACCAGCCCACCATTGGTTGCGGCAATACATTCACCTGTTGCAAAGACGCAATCTGTGATTTATATTGCCACCCCAGAGATGTAATACACTTTATCACATCTCCATCAGAGATGCAATTAAGTGTTATCTGAACCTTATTTATTCAGGATCTATTTATTCATTGCTTTAACTCTACATATGAGGCAGTGAGAAGCAAAGGGATGCAAGAGGACATTTTCAAGTTTGAGTAGTAGGCGTTTAAAGTTGCTGGGCAATTTTTAAAAATCAATCCTTCTGTACAGCGGCAACTACCAGAGCTATTAGCACTATCTCTTGCCCCAAGACGGAAGGGAGGTTTACCTAACATTTGTACTGGTTATCTCCAAATTTTTAATTTTGCCACTTCCATCCCTTTGCTTCTAACTGCCTCATATGGGAAATTAACACTGAGGCTGACTTCTTGGTTATGAATGCAAAAGTGGTGCATCTTTTTAGTTCCTTTTAAGTTTCCCCTCTTAAAGTTCCCTGCCTGTGATTGTATGTCTCTGATTTAAGAGAGCAGAGCAAGTAGTTTCATCAATGCTTAATTCGTAAATTCTTTCTAACTGAAGAAAAACGTAACGGGATGCCTGTATATATCATAATAAGAACAAATAAAAGTGAATTGAATAAATAAGTGAAATGTAGATTGCTGTTAACGTTAAATTATTTAACTGATATTCAATTTTTTTTTTCACAGTTGTGTTAAATGGTGCATAAAACTGTAAAATAAAAATAATTTTTGATGTGCGTTTACTTAAAGCAATGAAAGAAAATCTTTTTGTATTTTTGAGCTGGACATATTTCTTGGTTAGTAACACAAACAAAAATTTATATTTTAAATTAAAAAAATATGTGAGTGATTACATACTCTTCCTAATTTCCTATTTCAAATAAAAATGGCATTGAAAGATGTTTCATTTGTGAAATGATTAAGAATTTATCAAGTTTTACCGTATAAAGTTTACAACATGAGTTTTGACAATTTTCATTGCACTTAACCTCTCTATAAGTACTCACGTTGATTCGAAAAAGAAAAAAAACCCTACCAGGTTTTCATGATTAAAATATTTGTGTTTAAAAAAATATTTTCAGCAAAATGAGATAGTTTCCATTTTTACAAATAACATTTTAAGTAAGTGACACAGTTTTGAAACATTGTTCTTTTACGCTTTTTAAAAGAACAGATACAGATAAACTTGACTTGAGAGTCAACGTCCTCAGAGAAAATTAAAAAGATTACTCCAAAGCCGTTTTGAAAATTTCCGATTTTAATTTCATACTATTAAGTGCGTATTATTTCCACTTACGCATAATCAAGTTTAAGTTCATTTTCTGAGCAACGTAGCCAAAAATAATTTTTTTTCCTTATTCTTAATGCTTTTGTGCCTAATCGATTTTCTCATTTAAGCATGTTTCCTTCATTTGTTTAGAGAATTAACTGATACTACGAGTGCAGTTTAAAGCTGTCGGTTTTATAGTCCTGGTATAAGAAATCTCTGTGGGTCTTGTTTTTTGTCTAAAGGCTAATCTATGGTATCTACGTAAGTAGTCCGACAATAAAGAGTGAAGTTATCTTTCTCTTTTTTGATTAAATTAGTTTTAATTTGTAACTTCTCAAAAAATACTGTGTATCACTTCACGCTGTAATCTGGGCATGTTCCACCCCCCCCCCCATTTTTTTTTTCAATTACTTTTGACAACATTTTAAAGTCTGCTTTGTAACAGATTTTTTGTGTTTCAAATAACTTCACCTTAGTTGGGAATTTGTTTGGAAAATGTAAGAACACAAGACATAAAGTTCTAATGTATGAACTTTAAATTTGGAGTACAATACTAATTTGTTGCTAAAAGTGTACGTTTCGCTCTCTTTCTCAATTAATTATGGTTTGTCTTAGCCCTAAAAACGTGTGTCTGTAATTTGAATTCTGTGACATTAACGACGCATAATTTTTTCTATTAAGCAACCCCGAATTGCCTTTTAATCTGACTTCACCAAAGTTGATATTCTTATTTTTCAGGTTACTATGACGAAGAGAATAAGTCTATTTCATTGTTTTCATATTGGACAAGCTTTAATCGCCATGGTTACATATTGTTTACGTTCATTCAAGGGCTTAACTTAAGCAGATTTTACTTTTAAAAAGGCGGGAAGGGTGTAAAATTACGTTTTTTCAGGGAAATAAAATCAACATAGAAGAATTTTTAAGGCAAAATTTCATCTGAATACAAAATTTCCAGTTTACTAATTCCTTTTTGGTATATCAGTCTTTGGGTAACTTTGTTGGGGTTAATTCCAAATAGATAAAATACAAAAAAGAAAACATTTTTATTTATATCTTTACATTTTGCTTGGAATATTGAGGCTGATTAACCATTCACACACAATAAAGCTAGCTCAAAAAAATTTTTAATTGACAATATATTATCGTGCATTAAAATATGGCTTAAATTAGGGCATTTAATAGAAGAAAAAAAAAGAATTTCTAAGGACAATTTTTATTAACAGCTTCTTGAATTATTGTCACGTACTCTTATTTTGTTACCAATATATCTATCTGTTCTCTTTGGAACCAAATTAAAGCCTTTGTATTTAGATGAATGATGAGTTCAACAGAAGACAACCCAAGCAAAGTATTATCCATTTTTAAAGAGTAGATACAAGTAAACATTGAATAAAAAGATGGATGAGCTTGGCTTTTATTTAATCCGAAACATTCCAAGTATTTCACAAACTCACTGCTCAATTATCTTCCATGAATATTTTTGAAGAAATGAAAAAGCATAAATTTCACGTTTTAAATCGATTTTTTGCATGAGGTCCACTTGCTCCTCATAAATCTACCTTCATTAATATTCCCGACGAGTCAAGCGTGGGCTCTTCGGAATTAAAAAGCAACGAAAAGCCTCGAAGGGTATCGTCTCATTTTCGCTTTGCTTCTGCCTCGTCCTTGTTTTATTGCTGAACTTCATCGCTTGGACATTGAGAGTCACCCTGGAGGGTGGGGACTGGGGAGGGTGTGTTCCTCCAGAGGACGCCGAGACTCTGTTTCCGGATGAAGTTTTATGGGCGGAATACGTACGAGAAGAGATTATCTGGAAAATGCGATCAAAACATTTTTGACTTGAGTTGGATATTTTGATATTTTTTAGGATGTAAAAACTTTGTTCGGATTGCTCCTCACTGCACACAACATCTAAAAGGCGTGTAAGCTTGCATGTAAAATTTTAACCGTTGCTCTTTTCAGGGGCGTAACCGGAGGGAAGGATTTAGACTCAAACTCCCAGAACCCTTGGTGTGTACTCAGCTCGCAGATCATTTATATACACAAAGTCACTAGCGTAGCCAGAAATACCTTCTGGAGGGGGTTTCTTGATCGAAAAGACCTTCTGGAGGGGATTTTTTGATTAAAAATACCTTCTGAAGGGAATTTTTTTTTTTTTTTTTGATTTAAACAGCTGTTTCATATGCGAATACTTTCATCTGCATTATGTTAAAACCAATGCCCCCGGGGGGTGTTTTCACCCCCAAAACCCCCTTTCGCTAGGGAGTTTGGGATGGTGGGAGAAGAAAAAAACGGGGAAAAGAAATAAAATCAAAATTGCTTACTAGAAAACAATTAACTCCATTTTAAGTGCCATAACAGTAAATAACAAAACAGTAAATTTTACTTAATCTTTACGTTTTCTCTTACTCAGACTCCTCCCCTTTTTCTTTCTACTTTTTTCTTTCTTTCTTTTTTCAATCCTTCTTTTTTCTCTTTCTTTTTCTTGAGTCTGTCGCCGTCCCCACCAAGGCCCAGGCCCTTAGTTTCCGACTAGGCTGACATGGCCTCTCGTCGGGCCTGCATGGAAAATATCTAAGTAAACAAGAATATGTTGGGACATACAGTTGCAAACGCAATGTTGACGCGCTACATGCAAACACAGCCAGAAACTGACGGATAATAAACTGACCCCAAAATTGTGTCACAAACACGATTTTACGCAACATTTTAGCTTTTAACAAAGATTTGTAGTAGTTGTTGAAATTTGAAACCTGCATCTTAGAAACCTGCACCCCATAATATTTCACGCGTTGCAATGACAACGCATCCACGTCACAACGACGAGTCATCATGCCAAATTTTCGTCTACCTCTGCTTTGATATTGCGACACATGTATTTAAGCTACTGGCCGCAACCTTAAAACAATCGATTTCATCCTTTATTAAAACCTAAAACGCAAAATTCTCTTTGTGTAGTAAATTTGACCCGTTTAGCATCCGTCAGTTTCTGACTTTGTGTGCATGTAAAGCGTCAGCGCTGCGTAAATGATCATACATTCCAAAATCTTTGCGCTAGTTCAAATGTTTTCTGTCACACAGTAAAGTTTTGCTGTGCTGTTCAGACTCACAGTGTATGTAAAAGAGTTAACTCTGTTTATACTAGCTATTCTGAAAAATTTTAGTATCCGAAATTCGGCGTTTCCCACTTTTCCCGGAAGCTGTACAGATGATCTGTTACTAAACAATTATTACATGGAGAAACCAGAAGGTTAAAAACGGAAGTTACTTGTATGACTTTTTAAAAAGATAAAGGTAAAATGTGGAAAAAAAAAAGCACAAGAGGGCTGTGCATCCCGCCACCCTGCTACAGACTTAAGGTCGTCATTTGCTTTTTAAATATTAAACCCAGAGCCTCGTTTAGGATCTCTTTAAAAGCGAGTTATGTTTCCATGGACTTAACATTATACCAACCAAATCTTTCCAATTATTTCGCAAAAATCAGAGTTCTCGTTAAATCAGGGCACGTTGCATGCGAGATCGACAGTAATTTTTACGTCTGTTACCATGTAATTGCCCTCAAGTAGTACATAGGTGTTTTATTAGAAAACTGAACTAGATTTTGCTCTTTTTGGGTTATTATTTCGTTTGTCAACAAACTACATGATTTGATTCGAGATTAAGCTTCTAACCGCCAAGCTGCCGAGCCGGATTTCATGTTAAGTAGGTCTGAATTAAACAACTCATCCTTCTCGGGAAGAATAAATAATCACCTATCGGGCGTTAACTGTGGTTACGCCTTGGACTAGTTATTCGAAAATATAGGATGCGCCAGTCTCAAGGCCTATAGAAAAAAATACCCCAGTTGGCGAGCAGAGGCAGATACTAGCAATGAGTCTGTTTTCAATAAGAGCATATATGAACTCTTTAGAGTGAGCTTTCAATTTTATATGAACTCTTTTAGAGTGAGCTTTCAGTTTTATATGAACTCTTTTGAGTCGGGTTTTAGTTTTACACGGACTCTTTAGAGTGGGCTTTCAGTTTGATATGAACTTTTTAACTTTCAGTTTTTTGTTTTAACGCATGCTGTTTTTTCTTGGAGACTTAGATTAGTATTGAATTTTCATGAGATCGTTTTACGGTAACATCAAATTACAGATGCACTTATTCTGTTCACTATGACATGATAATTTTACCAATTGTATGTACCAAATATCCCACTGAGACTAAATAAACTATTAACAGAAAGATTTGTTGTTTGGTTCCATAAAAATGATCAAAAACATTCATCTCTGCGACCCATAGGTTTCGAGACAAATCCTAGAAAAAATACAAGAAGTGATAGTATACGAAATAACAAATTAAAAAAAAAAAGAAAAAAAAAATCAAATATTTGCTCAAAACACGAACATCTGTATTTGCTTTATTTTAAGTAGGAAGACGTTTGAAATGTCCCGTGCGCATATTGAGCCATGCATGTACATCGTGGAATGATTGACTGCACAATTTGTAGCAGCGTAGTGCCCATGCCCAAGAAAGTAAACGCACCATGAACACAAGCAACTAAAAGTTTTTTTTTTTCTGAAGAAACTGGGTTTCGACAGTCTAATTTCTTCAAATAACCCCAAGTAAAACTGTAAAGCGGGGCCAAAATGTAGGATTTTTCCATGACCTTCTACATGAAGTAATACATTTTCTACAGTCCTTTTTCTCTTTTTTTTCGAGAACTATAAGTAATTAAGACAGCTTTTTGGGCAATGTGTACGTATATTCCAAACGATGAATATCTTTGTGCTTAGTCCATCCGGTCTTAATGAGAAACCCTGTACATAATAAAACCTTTGAGAAAATCTAGTCACTACATAACCAAGTGTTTTACGATAATGTATCCTATATTTAAAGTTCAACTTGATCTTGATGTTATTCATCGGAATTTCCAACCCAGAAACCCAAAATCGGCAGGCGATCCGAATTCGACACTCGAACGGGAACGGTGTCATCGATAGTTGCTCGGTACAAGGGTGAAAGAGTGCACATTTAATCATCTCGCTTCAGCCATCGTTCGACCTCTGACACGGGGCTGTCTGACGCTGGTGTGGGGTGGATTGCAGGTTCGGTGAAAAATCGCTCCTAATTATGACACATTACTCCTGAAAGCTTGGGACGTATGACGTGGTGTTTGCTCGTAAAGATACCTCTAGTTAACGCATTATGCCGACTCAGTTGTAATTGTTGAATTTGGAAAAGCTACTCCAATTCGAATGCTTTTAAACCAACAATATCCTATTCCGAAATACATAATGATTTCAATTGTTCAGCTTTAAAAAAGATGTAGAAGATGCAGGACTAGTCAAAATAATCTGTAATTTTACCTGAATGAACGCAAACAAGAGGAAGATAGGCTGAAATGAAAAAAAAAAAAAAGAAAAAAAAGGAAAGAAAGAAAAGAAGGGGAAGAATTGAGAAAGGAACATACATTTTTTGCAATAGTTTGGTTGTTTTTACAAATAGATTCGGTCAATACATACCAAAGATGAGCATAGAGCCCGTTTACTCTGAAGAAACAGCCGACTTATTGCAGGTACATTAACACCCCGAGGAGAATTTTCCCTGCAAAAGGGACATCGGACTATTGCAAGTGAAAATTTTGACCTGTTCCTTTCCCTGTGCCAATCAGGATGGCTCAGAGGAAGTGTTGGTTCACGCAAGTTGTAATGCAAGCAGTTGCGAATGAAATAACCAACTCACGACAGTAAGCTGGGTCATTGCATTTCTTTTGTGCTTCCATTTAACACAAAATAGAACCAAACTATTGGAATTTGAGGAAGAAATTGCGGTGAAGAAATGAGAGACAATTGTCTCAGTTTTAACGCCATCACAGTCAAATAAAACTATTTTATTTTCATTTAATTTGCAAGAAGCACCATTACTGAAAATCCCTTTGACTTAAAGTCACAATAGTCAGATTGTCCATTGTCGTCTGAGACACCTTCCTGCTTAAGTTAAAGTCATCCAATTTGACGGTACTGGTACAACGTTATTTTTTGCACACGCACCTGACATCAACGGAAAATGTCGAAAGTAGTTGACTAGGATTGGATGCTTTATGTTGTTACGAGAAACAGTGGTTTGAGCTGAAGTTGTGGAGAATAAGGTGTTTTCTTCACATTTCCGAAATTTTTTTTTTACAGTGCTGCGGTCATCATCTTGAACCATTCTTACACGTTAAAAGCTAACATTTTATAAGTTATGATCTATTGTGTATTCCTGTTAAGTACATAAATTTTCTGTTTTTATTCGACTTCCAATATAATTAATGCATGTAACTAACAATCAAAATCGATTGGAGAGGCACCACAATATGGGGTCTGGCACAAAATCATCCGATATACGTGACATGGGGAGTAAGTTTCTTTTTCTTTCGAAAAGAAAAAAGGAGTACTGAAAGTGAAGATAAAAATGATGTATGTGTGTTGCACAGAATCCTTTTCAAATAGCTGTTTAGGGTGAACAGTGGGTTCGGTTTCAAAAATGCCATAAATCAGTTCGTATTAACTGCACTGGTAATCGAAAAAATAATATAATTTGTTTAAAGTGTAAATAAATGATTCATGAACTATAAGCGTTTGTTTTACAATGTTGTTTTTGTGGTACCCCATAATAGGAGGCATGCTGTGTAAACAAAACTTTTCCGCTTAACTCAAAATTGGGATTTTAGAGTCTCAATGTCTACAACTATGCAAGGAACTCAAAGAGAGCTTTTGTACCTTCTCTGTTCCTCTAATGTCACAGAACAAGCACAAAAAATAGTTTTGGGCGTTAAATTTTGAAAAAATTCTGAGGGAGACCCTTTTACAATCCACGAACATTTGAAATTGCATTTTTGAAACTTCAACGTCAAAAAATTTATGAGAATAACTCTTGAATTCTGAGCATTGTTCTAATGCCATCAAAACTCTCCTAAAATGCGTTTTTAAACTTCCATTCCGAAAATTTTCCAGAGAAATCCCCTGAATCTCTGTCATTCTTTTAACGTCACTCATCACCAAAAATAGACAAAATAAATAAATAAAAAAGACGCTGAACTGAAAAGGAAATGCCACCGAAATGAAGCTATACAGCTAACAGATTTACAGGGGTAGACCCGACTCTTTGACTTCTCAAAAGATACACTAAAATTGGCTTCAATGTTGGAAAAAAACCATTGAAAAAGGAATATCAATCCATTTTTCCGTAAA
Source organism: Uloborus diversus (assembly GCF_026930045.1). NCBI lineage: Eukaryota > Metazoa > Arthropoda > Arachnida > Araneae > Uloboridae > Uloborus > Uloborus diversus. The sequence goes on along the minus strand of NC_072731.1, from coordinate 210,155,519 downwards.
CTGTACTAAAATTGTAAAATATGCAGATTGTGACGTGAATTTTGAAAATTCATGGTGGATGCTGAAACCTCTCTCTCGACCATTTCTAATACCACCAAAGAACGATTAAAACACCGCTTTTACGACTTCAGTTTGGCGAAGATCACCCGGTTAGCCAACTTCCACTCTTTCCTTTAAGTTACCAAAGAGTTCAATACTGTTTTTGAAATTTTTGGTATCTATACTTCCTTCAAAGCAATAAATTGCAAATAAAAAATTTCTCGGCGAGAAACTATTGTCTTAAGCTACATAAATTCATCTTTTTTTTAAAAAAAAGAAAAGAAATTAAAACTATTTTACATAGGCACTTGACTGAAGATAGATAAAGGCAACAGTTTCAAGTTTTTATCCCGCTTAGAAAAAATCGAAGATTCATTATTGGGAGGTGACTGGATGGAATCAAAAATCCACCATCTTTTTGCACCTATGCTAGCCTTTCTGAAAGAGGAATCCTAGCTACGTTCAGGTACATACTCGTACGTGCGCATGCATGGGCGTATTTAAGTTCTATTGTTGACGGATTTGCTCTATTCAAGTCTCAAAATTGCTTTGAAGATATGTATTTTCGATTAGGTTCGTTTAAGCAAAAGACAACAGAGTTTCGCCTATGGCACATCAATAAATCCCTCTTATTGAGCGTTACGCAACGTGTTGCGTGCAGCATAAAACACTGCATTTGGCAAAATGATTCCAATATTTTGAAATAGTCCTAATTGAAATATCTAAACGTGAGGTAGAGCTTGAAAGGCCGACATGTAGCGCGTAATAAATGCTCCGAGGGCGATGTTAATGGTGAAGAGCCTATGTGTGGCACCCAAACTGTCTGGGAGCAAAGTGATTTAATGACGCCCTTTGCTCGGCTTTTCAGACGGGACAGCATTCGCCCTCCAACCTGTTAATTAGCAGCTGATCGAATTCCGGGGAGAGAATTATGGACAGGTCGAAAGGGTGTCATTTTTTTCGTGGGGAGCGTGAAACATCTTTATTTCTGACTTCTAAAATAGACTTCTTCTGGCAATCTCTAAATCGTGATGGGATTAATAATCTCTACTTGGAACGAAATAAACATATTTATTTTACTCAAAAATTTTCAGCTCATTAGTTTATCAGAAGCAATTTTCTGCTCTTGCAGCGCGGCTCTTTGAAGTGCAAACGGGAAAGATCCCATTTTTTAAAATTTTCAATAACTACTTTGCAAATTAGTGTTAACTTGGCAACTAAAAATGAAAAATAGAATAAAAACACAATCAAGCAAAGCAAGAGATGTGCAAACCTATTTTTTAAAAAATATATATCCACTTAAAACATCTTTTTACAGGTCGCAGGGATTTTCTGTTTTTTTGTTTTTTTTTTTTTAATTTAAGAAAGGAACTCAGAATATATTTTTAAAGATCATTCTTTAAATTTTATGCAAAAACGAAAGAGGTTTCGTTTTTGACATGCAGATGAAGAAAACAAATTTTTCCTTATTAGCTCAAGATTAAAATACTCAAGAAATAAAATTTATATACTTAAAATGAACATAATGTCGGAAAAGGACCGTTACTTTTTTTTTTGTTCTCTCTGGCAAGTGAGTTGGTTTTATAATTAAAACTTTTGCTTTTTTTTCAAATTTATGAGTCTGTCAATAAATGTGCGAAATTTGAGAGCAATTGAACCATAAATGAACGATATATTAGGCCATGAACCTTTAGATGATTTTATTTGGTGCCCATATCTTATGGGAATAAATCACAATAAAAACTGGTTATGATTTAATCTTGGTGCTAATTGCTTAAAAGAATAAGTCAAAAAGTATCCCAATCCCGTTTTCGAATGACCAAGCATTCTTAGTTGTGAGTTTAAAATAATGTTATTTAATACTTCTAGAGAACTATTGACATCAGTTCTATATCAGTTGGTACTGTTTAACCATCAATGAGAGGAAAAAGTGAGCATCGTTAACCTGCAGGAATGGCAGGTTAAACTTTTTCCGTTTACAGCTCTGAATGAATTTTTTTTTTTTTTGTTTCCATAGAAACTCTTTTTGATTCTATTCATTTTCAGCTCAATGAAAACAATAAGTAAAGAAGGTTCTGGTGGCATTATAAAACGCGTGCATCAAAATCTCATCGATATTTTCCTCTCTCCCCTGCTAGATTCGTTAAATTTTAACTGTCTTAACTTGGCCGCTTGCAAATTTCCAAGCCTAAGGTGGGTAGACATTAGCTAATGTTGTTCCATCCTTGCAGAGTTATTACATTTGAAAAAGAATTGAACGAACATTACTTTTTTTACAATTCAAGTGTTTTAACAATTCAGCAAAACTGTTTAACATCTCGTATTTTATTGTTGGTCAAGTCACGAAGAAACTGGATCATCGTTACTGAATCATTGAGACTTCATCTTCCAACAACACGAATAGCGATAGTGACTAAGTTTTACATTTTTAAGTTAGATTTAGTTATAGTTTTTGTGCTTTTAATTTTTAAAACATGACGCAGGAGTGTCGCACTCATTGAAATCCATGCAGAGTATTAAACTTTTCTATAGACGGTAGAACCAAAGTATTATAACCATCAATTCGATAACAAATTTCGTCTCCTTTAGACGACAAAACAGTGGAAAATCGCATTTACATGGATGCCAGAAACTCTTGGTAGATGACAGTAGGTAAGTTGTGAGCTACACTGATATGATGGTTTTTTATCTCTGAACTGCCTTTGTATGAAATTCGATGTGGTCCATTGAAATAAGATTCAGTGAGTTACATGACCAGGATATTAGTTGAAGTTCATCATACTCTTTCAACCCCTTCGACACAGTATCGTCGCCTCAGAACAATAGTAGGATATCTTAGTATTATTCCTCGGATTAGATGTCTTACTGTTGCTCTGAGGTGACAATATGAACTTTGTGACATGAGGCGTTGTTCTACTGGATGATTCCATTTTCAGTTGTAAAATTATGTAAGGGCTTAACTGATCTGCAACCATGCTCAGATAGGTTATAGCTTTTTTGATCTCTTCTATCACAACTAAAAGTTCCAGAACCATCCATGAGAACGTCTTCCCAAAGCATAATCCTACCACCACCAGCCAGTACATAAATACTCTCATCTGAAGAGCAACTATTCTCCCAGAAGTAGGAGCATCCTGACCTGAGAAATCGAGATTCATCTGACGAAACAACTCTTTTCCACTTATTCGTGGTCCAGTTTCGATGTTCCTCGGCTCACTGTTCAAGTAGCCGACAATGACGCTTGGATAAGAGAGGCAAACAAGTCGGGCGTCAGCTAAGTAGTCTTAACAGTGTCCACTAAAATGTGTTCCAAAGCGCCTGGACCTGCATTTTGTTGGGCTAACAGCTAAGCGGCTGTTCAGGACCAATTTTGTTTTGCCTAGCGGGAAAGTTTCCAAAATCCTTTCTCTTTGATGGCACGGTGACACTATACTACTAGTTTTACTATCATTTCAAACACAGTTCATAAATACTAACAGCATATGTAATCGTTCAGAGTGTATACGACCTACAAGTTGCCTAGTTTCATAGAAAATCGTTTCGAGCCTTTGGGTCATTGCAATCTGACTTCCATCGAATTCACCACTTAGTTACATCAACAGCTTTCCCGTCCTTTGCAAAAGTAAACGCAAGAGTGTTTCTTTGCCTTTTCCAGCAGCAATTAAATACTATTCCACTCAAACAAGTCCCTCTACGATATCCGGTGCGTTGAAAATTTTTCGGATGGTCATATTGTTTTGACTGTTGAAAATTAGTCGGAGCACTTTTCAATAAGAAAGGATCTTATCAATCTTTCCAAGATTCCTAATCTTCCGATCAAATCCCAACTGGTTTTATCCTAGAGTGACAATGTAGTCCAAAATACTTGTTGATTTTGTAACAGAGTGTGGAAAGATTTATGGCAGACAATTTCAAAACAGAAAATTTCGAATTATCTTCATCTAAAGTAAAAATATATGACAACGTGTATACATGTACAAAAAAATCAATTAAAAAGGGTTAAAAAGCCTGCAAACAGCTGTTTCGGGGTTATAAAATCAAACCCTTTCATCAGTGTATAAAAGAACGGTGGAACACGAAGACAAACGACGGATAAATGAATGAGAAAAGTAAAACGAAGATGAGTAAATAGACTGGAAGTGGCCGGAACCGGAAACGTGAACGTCAGCAGAAAATAGCAAACTTGCTGTTTTCTGATGACAGATGTAATTGGACATCTATATCTAGAAAGAACGTCATAGACCGAAAAAAATATTTTATTAAAGGAAGGGTTTCCAAACAATAGGTTAAGGGGGCGTGCTCGACAAATAATTCACTTATAAAGCAGAATTTTTCCGGATGCAGTAAGATTTTCGAAAATCTAAATCGTAAGTGGAAGAACAACTATGGATAATTTTGGCCGAAGAAAAATCGAAATAATGGTTGCAGGACCAACAATGTTAGGCGATAGAGGAATGTTTAAAATCTTGTTTTTTGACTTAATTTTCATTTCTTTTGTACGGAATTTGAGAGCACGTCTGGTCTGTCCAATATATGCCAATTCACACTGACAGGAAATTCTATAAATCCCCCACCTGTCAGATTCCTGAGCAGGGTGTTTAAGTTGTGAAAAATTCAGTTAATTAATTGAGGAAAAAGGGACAGAGAAATTGAACTTTTTCAGGATTTTAGCGATCTGATGACTAATTCTTGGAAAAAAAGGGTAAAACGACAGAGTTCAAGCAATTGTCAGGACTACGTGTTTGGTTATTAGTAGTGGAAAAAATTAGTATCCTGTAACTGGTACCTACGACATCAATTGAAAATCCTCGATCCAACGGTATGCTTTTCAAAAAAATCAATTCTGAGGTAAGTAAAACGGAATCAAAACAAATAGACAACGCGCGAAAAATAAAAGTTTTAAAAGAGAATAATTTTTGTTATGGGGGATGACCACATAACTTATGAGGGGGATGAGTGACAGCAAGGGGTTTGTGGAAAACAGTAGTAACAAAAGTATTGTCTCGACGAGTGGTAGAAACATCCAAGAACGAGAGATGATTGTAACATTCCACTTCCACAGTAAATTGAATATGTGGATCTACAGCGTTTAAAACATTTAGCAAATGATCAAGGTCCCGGAAAGACGAGTGCAAAAGAACAAAAATATCATCCACATACTTGACATAAAATTCAAACTGTACAATGCTAAACAATTTAAGTTCAAAGTAGTGCATATAAATATCACTTAAAATTGGACTTCAAAGGATACCCGTCGCAAGACCCTCGGTCATACGGAAAAAATGTTGTCAAAAATAAAAGTATATATTTTGTTTTAAGCAAGATCGAGTTAAATTAAACAACTCATCAATCTCAAAGCACGAAAAGTGATGTTCCATCATTCTTAATTTGAGACAGTCTAACGCACCTTTCACGGGTACGTTAGTAAAAAGTGATTTGACGTCGATTGAGACCATTATGTGATTTTCTAACTGGAAACTACGAAGTTTGTCAACAAATTCCAAAGAATAACTGACAGTAAAAGAATTGCTCGCAAGCAGAGGTGAAAAAACAGATACCAAAAATGTTGCGACTTAGTAAGAAGCAGTATCGATATTGGAAACTATAAGAGGGAGAGGAATCTGTGGTTTGTGAACTTTATGTAATGCGTAGAATCGAGCATATCGTGCGATGGACGGTGTTAAACGTTTCTTCTGAGTAGCAGGAATTAACATGGAAGACTTGACAATATTTCTGATGGTTTTTAATTCACTAGCATTTGAATTTTTTTTATTTGTTTATATCTCCCGTTTATAATTAAATCCTGGCATTTATCAACATAATCTCTGTTATTCAAAACAACAATTTCACCCCCTTATCAACATTAGAAATAATTAAATCTGGATTTGAGCAAAAATTATTTACATGACGTCTGATATTACTAAGTGAAGGGTGACTGTTTAGTTGTGAATTGAAGTTCATACTGTTGGAAATAAGATGTCGAATAGAATCTTTCTGTGTAGAAGTTAGAGTACTGAATTTCATGGCCTTTTTGATAGGGGCAATTAATAGAGGAAACGACGGTTTAGATGAGGCAGCACAATTACCATTAAATTTCAATGCATTGATTTGAGCAGAATTTATGGGAACATCTGAGAGACAAGTTTACAAAGTAACAGCTACTTTACTTTAAAAGTTTCGACGAAGTCTACGGTGTATAATTTTAATGTACATAATTTAACAAAAGTTAGCGTAAATTCTGTTCTCAATCTCTCAGATGTTACTTGAAATTCTGCTCAAATCAATGCATTGAAATTTAATGGTAATTTTGCTGCTTCATCTAAACCGTCGTTTGCTCTATTAATTGCTCCTATCGAAAAGGCCATGAAATTCAGTACTCTAACTCCTACACAGAAAGATTCTATTCGACATCTCATTTCCAACAGTATGAACTTCAATTCACAACTAAACAGTCACCCTTCACTTAGTAATATCAGACGTCATGTAAAAGATTTTTGCTCAAATCCGGAATTAATTATTTCTAATGCTGATAAGGGGGTTGAAATTGTTACTTTGAATAAAAGATGTTATGTTGATAAATGCCAGGATTTAATTATAAACTGGCCATATAAACAAATAACAAAAGATCCAAGTGCTAGTGAATTAAAAGCCATCAGCAATATTGTCAAGTCTTCCATGTTAATTCCTGCTACTCACAATAAACGTTTAATACCATCCATCACACGATGTGCTTGATTCTACGCACTACCTAAAGTTCACAAATCACAGATTCCTCTCCGTCTTATAGTTTCCAATATCGATATTGCTTCTTACTAACTCGCAACATTTTTGGTGTCTGTTTTTTCACCTCTGCTTGCCAGCAATTCTTTTAATGTCAGAAATTCATTAGAATTTGTTGACAAACTTCGTAGTTTCAAGTTAGAAAATCACATAGGTCTCAATCGACGTCAAATCACTTTTTACTAACGTACCAGTGAAAGGTGCGTTAGATTGTCTCAAATTAAGAATGATGGAACATCACTTTTCGTGCTTTGATATTGATGAATTGTTCAATTTAACTCGATCTTACTTAAAACAAAATATACTTTTTTTTTGACAACATTTTTTCCTTATGACCGAGGGTCTCGCGTAGGGCAACCCTTTAAGACTAATTTTAAGTGATATTTATATGCACTACTTTGAACTTAAATTATTTAGCATTGTACAGTTTGATTTTTATGTCAAGTATGTGGATGATATATTTGTTCTTTTGGACTCGTCTTTCCCGGCCTTAATCGTTTGATAAATATTTTAAACGCTGTAGACCCACATATCCAATTTACTGTGGAAGTGAAATAGTACAATCATCTCTCGTTCTTGGATGTTTCTACCACTCGTCGAGACAATACTTTTGTTACTACTGTTTTCCGCAAACCATTTGCTGTCACTCATCCCACTCATAAGTTATGTGGTCATCCCCAATAACAAAAATTATTCTCTTTAAAACTTTTATTTTCCGGGCGTTGTCTATTTGTTTTGATTTTGTTTTACTTCCGTCAGAATTGAATTTTTTGAAAAAACATACCGTTGGATCGAGGTTTTTTCAATTGATGTCGTAGGTACCAGTTACAGGATATTAATTTATTCCACTACTAATAACCGAACACGTAGTCCTGACAATTATTGTCAGGACTACGTACTCTGTCGTTTTACTCTTTTTCTCCAAGAATCAGTCATCAGATCGTTAAAATCCTGAAAGTTCAATTTCGCTGTCACATTTTCCTTAATTAATTAAATGAATTTTTCACAACTTGAACACCCTGTTCAGGAATCTGACAGATGGGGGATTTATAGAATTTCTATAAATCCCCCATTTTCTATTCATCTAACAGTGTGGATTGGCATACATAGGACAGACCAGACGTTCTCTAAAATTCCGTACAAAAGAAATGAAAATTATGTCAAAAAACAAGATTTTAAACGTTCCTCTATCTCCTAACATTGTTGGTCCTGCAACCATTACTTCGATTTTTCTTCGGCCAAAATTATCTATAATTGTTCTTCCATTTACGATTTAGACTTTTGAAAATCTTACTGCATCCGGAAAAATTCTGCTTTATAAGTGAATTATTTGTCGAGCACACCCCCTTTACCTATTGTTTGGAAACCCTTTCTTTAATAAAACACTTTTTTCGGTCTATAACGTTCTTTCTAAGTACAAATGTCCAAGGACATCTATCACCAGAAAACAGCAAGGTTGCTGTTTTCCGGTGACGTCACATTTCCGGTTCCGGCCACTTCCAGTCTATTTACTCATCTTTGTTTTACTTTTTCTCATTCATTTATCCGTCGTTTGTCTTCGTGTTCCACCGTTCTTTGATACACTGATGAAGGGGTTTGGTTCTAAAACCCCGAAACAGCTGTTTGCTGGTTTTTTTTAACCCTTTTTACTTGATTTTATTTGTATATGTATACATGTTGTCATATATTTTTACTTATTTCATTGTACAAAGTTTCTGACTGTTTCTCTTTTTTTTTTCTCTCTTCATCTGCTTTTAAATTGGAAGACCGGTCTATTAATTTTATAAGGTGGTTTCTATCTTGGCTTTAATAATGTCTAATACTCACACAGACGTTAGATTAGTCTTTTACTCAGCATTATTTAATATTGTTCTGTCATGGAGACTTTGCAGTTGTGCTGAAAAACTGCGAATCTTAATCCTACCCGATTGGCACCGTAACAGTTGTATAGTTATTATTTTATAAAAAAGCGGATGGAGATATTTTTCTGGTTTATTATGTGAAAAATGAGTTGCTTATATCGGACGCAAATCGATGCTGACTATTTACACGCAAAGCATTATTTTTCCCTACTTGAAAAAGACATTCACTGTCAGCCTGGCTACACAAATGTAGTGATCTTGGCAATATCCTCATAGATTAAAATAGCGAATTCTCTGATCGAATAACGCTCTTCACGTCATCAACAAGGAAACTCGTGCCACGGGATGATAATTTGATAATATTTTTTGGTAATGTTTGACATGCAGATAAATCCTTTATTTTGACAAGACTGAAATGGATCCGATAACTTAATTGTTTTGTTGGAAAGACTCATTTTAGGGGATTGAAGAACCAAAAAAGTGGTCAACAATGAACGCTAGCTACTGGAGTTTACTATTGATCTATTGGCGTTAGGGTTAAAATTTCAACTATAAAAATCACCTAACAGGAAATTGCTTCGTTCAACTGTAGAATCAATTTCCTCGTCATTCCTTGACGGGCGATTTTCTAGTGTTTATTGAAATAGTACTTATTCTGACTGGATGAACAGTTTAGAAGATAAACTAGCAACTTGAATTTCAAAAGATTACTTTAGTATCGGCTGAAACTCAGTGCAGAATTAAGCACAGGATTTTAAATACAGGGAACTACTTCTGTATTGCACAAAAAGGAAACTGCGTAAAAAGGGCGGTAAAAATGAAGATATGACCGAATAACTGCCTTAATTCATTATTCTTTATTATTCTGTGATCCTGTTTAGTTTAACAATATAGCGTCATTTTTATTGACCTTATGATGAGGAGAGTGGATATATTGAGGTATGTTCTGCATATCATAACTAAAGCAAATTAAAAACGCCTGACTGTTTGTCGAAGAAAAATTTAAAACGTAACAAGAGGAACTTGATAGTCTCGACGAAATAGCTGCTAATCGTTGTCCATCAAGCTGAAGAATCCCCGTTGCTTCACCGTCTCTCAAAGTAAACCGAATCTGTAGGAGGCCTATCTCATCCTGGCGGGAGTTTTCTGCACTTCTGGCAGCTACGACCGAGGCCCGGGAGGCTACGACCAACCACCAGCTTCTTCTCTGATAATGTCATTGTAGTCTATGTCATTGCTTTGTCATTCTATGTTGTTGCTTTGCTATTTTGTGCTATTGCCTCGTCATTCGCTAAAGCGGTTGAAAGATCTTTACCATTTTTTAACTAGTGAATTCAATTGCGTGAACATACTTACACAAGGCTGCTTGAAATGGTGCTGCAAATATGGTTTAACTGCGTCATAGTTCTATGTCATTGCTTTGTCTTTCTGTGACAATGCCTTGTCATTCTATGTCATTGCTTTGTCATTCACTAGAGCTAGAACAGTAGAAATTTAATTAACATTTTTTTTGTTAGCAAGTGAATTACTCGAGTATTCTTACTCAAAGCTGATTAAAAGGTTACTAAAAGCATGGTCTGAGTTGCTTCGTAATTCTATGTCATTGATTGCTTTTCCATGTTATTACTTTGTCATTTTGTGTCATTGCTTTGTCATTCGTTAAAACGATAGCCTGTTTTTAGCAGGTGGATTCAATTGCACGAACATGTTTTCTCAAACCTGATCGAAATGCTCTGCTAATATAGTCTGAGTTGCTTCTTAATTCCATTTCATAGCAGCTCTGTCATTCTGTGTCAAGGCTTTGTAATTCTATGTCATTATTCTGTTATTCCATGTCATTGCTTTGTCATTCGCTAAACCAGTAAAAAGATAGTTCACATTTTTTTAACATCAGGTGAATTCCATTACTAGATCATCCTTACACAAAATTGATTGAAATGTTGTATTAGATATATGTTCTGGAATTACTTCGTAATTCTATGAGTACGTTATTGTTTTGTCATTTCATGTTATTGCTTTATAATTTCATGTTATTGCTTTATAATTTCATGTTATTGCTTTATAATTTCATGTTATTGCTTTATAATTCTACACTGTAAAAAATCTCGGAAAACTCTCTGAATATACAAAAAAGTTTTCCGTAATACACAGATTCGTACGCCCTCCGCAGTTTTCTGCTATAATCAAAAACGTTTCCCGTTTAGCAAGAAAGTAAGAGTCGACGCATGCGCAGCTCTCACGGCAATTTTATAGTCCAGCAGCAAAACTAAACTGAAACTTTCGAAAGCACGCAATGAAAACAAGTGCTGACTCATGTATGCGAAGTAACACTCATCAAGGGGATTAGTAGAAGTTTTGTTCCTTGCATGAATTCACTGAAGATAATTTTAAAGTCTTATATTTTCTTGCATATGTATCGTCATGAGATTGAATTTGAAGCTATGTCACTTATTTTTAAGTACGAAGTGCAAATTCTCGACGCATGCTCGCGGAAGGAATACAAACTGAAATTAAAAACCAAATAACTGCCGAGAGGACGCCATCTAAATTCATTGCGTCGCATAACTTGTGTAGGTAATTCACTTTTTTCTTGGATACTTTTCTTCTTTCTACACCAAATGGGTAATTTTTGTTGGCAGAATTTTATTCTGTCATAAAAATCACCTTTTTGGTGACCAAAGCCTGCAAAAGACCACCACCGACGAATAGGTAAGTCGCTTTGCAACTCTATTACTTTAAAGAGATTTAGTTCATATAAATCTCGTTAAAAAAAAAACTATTTTCTTCAGTATTATTTTTTTGTTGTGAACTATTGCAATTTGAAAATATTTTACATTATATAGAACACATATTTAAAGTGCAAGTGTGTCTAGTTTTATTCTGTAAAATTTATGAATTGAAGATTATAAAAAAATTTAAATAAGTGTTATTGTGTACTTTGTTTTTATGTGTCAATCTCAGTTAATATTTGGCTGAACATTTATGTATCAAGCATTATGAATTAAATGTTATAATATGCAAATTGTCAGGTTTGATAGTTCGCCTTTAAGGTTGCATGTTTTCATTCTCTTGTAAACAGTGTAGCTAGATTATATGAGGGGCATTCCACGGTATTTTGGACATTATGTAGAGTCCGTAACGTGACCTTTTTTTGCCATAACTTTTTAATTTACCGTTAGATTTGCAAATTATTTTAATTTGAGCTGGTGTGTTGGTAGGAAAAGATCAAAATAAAATAATATGCTAATCAAACAGTAAATTAAAAAGTTATGGCAAAAAAGGTCACGTTACGGACTCTATATAAATGTCAAAAATACCTTGGAATGCCCCATGAAGTAAAAAAAAAAAAAACTATCTCTTGTAATTAGGAACATAGTGCTTCAGTATTATCTAAATGACGATATCTCTTTAAATATTTGCATTAGCGAAACGCTTTAAATTAGTTAAATGTGTATTGATTTATTTAACAAATAGATACATATATGTATTTAAAAGTGTCTTCATTTTTTTCGTTTTACGAGCCTCAATTTTACCAAAAGCAAAAAAAAAAAAAAAGAAAAGACTTAATAAAATAATTTTGTATTTTTACACCATATTAAAGTATTTGACTTATAATTTATATGATACTTTGATTTATAATGTATATGATACTTTGATTTATAATGTATATGATGTTGCTTTTTCAAGGGGGGGGTGGGCGCTTCATAGCATTTTATGGGTGCACCATCACTCTTATGGTGGGGGGGGGGGTATTCTTGTATATATGAAATGGAATAATCATGTAATAGAGTTCAATGTTTTAATAAATAAAATATATAATGCATTTTGCGCACACTGTAAAAATAAAATCAGTAACCTATTTTGAATAAGTATTTATATTTGTGATGAGATGGAAAAGGGCAAGAACAGAAGAATCAAACCGAATGGTTCCAGCAGGGGGACTTGGTGTCATATTTAAATTCATCAATTTCTCTGTTGGTACTTTTCGGTACACTTTGTTCGTCAGAGAAATTGACTTGAGGTGAACGAATTTAGGAACGCGAAGGGTAGGTAAGTCCTGTCAAATTTTATCCGAAGATAAAAGCTATCAAGTTTGATACAAGATATGTTTTTAAGTTCTGCGTTAAAAATACAATATGTTGATAGTTTTGTCTTGAAAATATTGAGAGAAAAACTGAAGTTTAAGATTGTTTAACAAACGATCCCCACTTTTCAGAAAGTACCCCCACTCCAATTCCCCGACGATTTTGTGATTAGGAATGAAACTACTAGATTACTTCATAATTTTTCAAAAATTTATAACTGTGCATATGTTATGCTGTTAACCATGCTATTTGTCATTAGAAATTCCAAAAAAAAAAAAAAAAACCACGAATGATTCTAAAATTGCTTGTATTATTGCTCTTAGATATGAAAGAATTGAAACTGATATGGTATGCAATACTATAATAAAGAATTATATTTTAGAAAAAATAACGGAAAAAGGATTCCGAAATTCTCGGAAACGTTTTTGAAAATTGTTTGGAGAATTCCGAAATACTCGGAAACGTTTTCGAAACTTTCATGAACCACAGCTGCACAGAATACTCAGAAACATTTCTGGAAATTACGGAAAGAGGATTCCGAAATACTCAGAAACGTTTCTGAAAATTACAGAAAGAGGATTCCGAAATACTCAGACACGTTCTGGACATTACAGAAAGAGGATTCCGAAATACTCAGAAACGTTTCTGAAAATTACAGAAAGAGGATTCCGAAATACTCAGACACGTTTCTGGACATTACAGAAAGAGGATTCCGAAATACTCAGAAACGTTTTTGAAACTTTCATGAACCACAGCTGCACGATATACTCAGAAACGTTTCCGGATTTTTTTTACAGTGTATGTTAATTGCTTTGTTATTCAATGATATTTCTTTGCTATTCTATGCCATACACTGTCATTCGTTAAAAAGGTAAATATAATTAACATTTTTTATTAGCAGACGAAATCTATCTTGAGAGTATGCTTATAAAAAGTTAATTGAAATTTTGCTTCAACGATGGTCCGAGCTGCTTTATAAATCTATGCCTTTCATTCTCATACTACAACATTGTTGTATCATTCTGTGTCATTGCTTTGTCATTTGTTAATTCGGTGGAAATATTGTTAAATTTTTGGACTATCATTTAAATTTAACCGTAAGAATATGCACAAAACTGACTGAAATATAACCATAAACATGATCAGAGCCCATTTTAAAGATATTTCAGGGATATTGACAGATGATTTTTATTTTATTTATTTTTTTGCTGCCTCAGGGATTATTTTAGGTCGGACGAAAAAGGAAATTGCTGTTTATGTTAAATAAACGTTTCATGGAGCTCTTGTACAACACAAACTCTCTGACAAAAGTATAATTAAGGCACTGAGAAGCAAAAGGGTGTAAGTTCCAAAATTAAAAATTTGGAGATAAGCAGTACAAACAGTAGGTGAACCTCTCCTCTGTCTTATGGTAAGATATAGTACTAGTAGCCCTGGTAGGTGCTTCTATACAGATGATTTACAAACACTTTTCAATGAAAGCCTAACTAGGACTTGAACTTTAAACAAGTTTTACTCAAAACTTGAAAATGTCTACTTACATCCCATCGCTTATCACTTTCTCAGTTGTGCTCAGTTTTTAGCAAAGTAGAAGGTGTTTAATGTGCTGCTTGGTGAGGCAAAACTAGCACATCATTTGATTGCCTTCTTTGATAGAGGCAGTGCTATGATACAATAGTGATGAAAAAATATAACATAAAAAAATAAAAAATAAATAAATGAATAAAATGCAAAAAAAAAAAAAATCTGCTTTCTAAACTGAAACCGATTGATGAACGGAATTCGCGAGGCCGTTGTCAAAAGTGAGTTGAAGCATTTTATAGGTTGATTAACCATGGCGGCTAGTTTATATTCGCATAACTGATTTTTTTTTTCTTAATAGCATGAAATAATATTTAGGTTCTGTTAACACTAAGCTGAACAAGCTAAAGAAATTTTCTGAAATTTTAAGAGCATCAGTTCAAAAAAAAAAAAGAAAGAAATATTGCTCTGATATAAAAATAAGATTCGGATGACGTGTTTAACATACAAAATTTCCAACTGAATGCTTACTAATTACATAAGGGTGGGAAAGTAAGAGCAGTATCTGCAGATTGAGAAACCTGAAGAATCGCGTTTTGGATTCCATACTGACAATAGGAAATTGTTGCAATTTGATGGAGTTTTATGTGCTTTATTTCCAGCGGAAACCAAATGAGCAAGCTTATACAATGAAATTGAAGTACAATTGATGACAAAACTGCCAAAATATGTAAAACTTGCCCTTTATCTTACCGCGGCAGTACAGTGAAATGAAAATTTTCATTAGTGAAACCTGTGTCTAGATGTATTTTACAATGGAATATGCTTTCCTCCCCATCATTTTGAATAGCACAGCGACTAAAATGTAACGAGTATTTCAAATCTACAGGATTATTGCATTAGAATCCGCGTTACGTGTTGGACCCAAATAGCTCGAACTTTTTTTAGGTTGTGGCACCTTACGAATGTTAGTCCTCTTCTAAGTCACAAGGTGACGTTACAGTGACGTTTTCGAAGATCGCAAATGAATTGTTACAGTGACTTTGTATTGAGGTCTCAGGGAACATACATACTTACATACATACATACATACATCCCAGAGACTCCCGTTATGTGTGACGGTTTGGTCTTAAGAGGTTTGTTGAGACCCTGGAGAGAGATTTATTTCAAATTTTGATGGTTACAAAATACAAAAAGTACAATATAATACATTAATAGTGCAGGATGATTACAATTCAGGCAGTGAGAAGCAAAGGGATGTAAGTGGACATTTTCAAGTTTTGAATAACGACTTTAAAGATAACATCCTTGGTAGGCTAGCATTGTTTTTGTTTTCTAAATCCTGCTGTACAGCAGCACCCACCAGGGCCACCAGTACTATATCAAGCCTCAAGACAGACGAGGGATTCACCTAACATTTGTACACTGCTTAGCTTCAAATTTTTCATTTTGCCACTTACATCCCTTTGCTTCTCACTGCCTCAATTATAAAACTGTCTGATGAATAATATGAAAAACAAAAATTAGCAGAACGAAAATAAATGCGCAAAAACAAACAAATACAGTATGAACCACTATAGGCTAAAGGAGGAGGGGATTGAAAAATAAAACGTTTCATTCCGTTTGAGAAAACTAATATTTTGTATATTTTTTCAATGAGTTAACAATTAAAATTTAAAAACTCTGAACAATGTAACCCTCTTTGGATAAGAATGAAACGAAGGAGTAGTAATTTATTTGCATGAGGAAAGAGGAAAGCTGTGCCAAGATTTTCGAAAAGAAAAAGGCAAATTAAATTTCGTGTGAAAACTTGAGGTTCTTGGACGATATAAGGTGTAATGGTCTGGTGGACCTGGAAGTCCACATGATGCAGAATCTGAAAGTGTGAAACCATTTAGATAGGCAGGGAAAGGACCATGGTCAGTTGCAAAAAATGTTTAGTGTATAAATTTAATTTGAGGTTAGAATTTAATTTTAGGAAAGAGATCAAAAACTCTTTTGCCAGTGTATCGGAATGAAGTTATCTAAATTGTCAATATGCTTTAAGAAAAGAGTTTAATTGTTGAATTAGTGATTTGGGGGGAGAGAGAAGAGTAAATGTAGGAAAAGATGAATTTTCAGCAGATATCTTAGCTAGTTCATCTGTTTTATCATTGTCTGTAATTGTCAGAATAAAGAATTGCAGGATTATTAATCAAAAGTTGCTGAATTGAGGAAGTTATTGGATTAAACTGGAGTTTATTTAGAATTGAGAGGAGGGAATATTGGCTATCCCAGGTAACATGTTACATGTTACAGCATGACACCTGTGAAACGTTGTAATTCTGACACTCGACACGGAATGTATCAACATAGTTTACTAAACCTATCTTTACTAGCGCTATTTCATTATTTTTTCGGTGTGGTTTGTTGCTGGCTACCAAGCTATTCTAATTATATAACAGCAAGACCAGAGATGAGGAAAGCCTGAACATCCTAAAGATTAAGTATCAGCTTCACACCCAACACATTTTTATCGATTTCCAACGCAAATTGAATGGATTTCAATATGAAGCAGGCTTTAGCATTTAATGTCTTCATTCTTAACATAGTTTCCCACCACTCTGCGATTCAACGTATGCTCTTCCACCGGGCAAGGATCGACTGCCCGAGAGGCTTGAACTCGACCCTACTGAGAATAAATCTTCCGCCGAAAATTTGATAATAACACGAAAGCGTAGGATTTTCATCAAAATAACTTTTCGGCCGTGGACATTACTTTTCACTCTGCCAAAGTCTAGCTCGTAATAAGAGAGATGATTTACTATTATTCATCGTTATGCTTGTTAAGTGAAATTGGATTTGCATTCGCACCTGCAAGAATTTTGCACTTGCTGAGCGTGTGATAACCCTTCCAGACGTTGATTAGTTAATGTAGTTTAATCTAGATTTTTAAGTTTATGGTCTACGAGTTTTGATTACGTGTATCAAAGCACAACAATTTAAATACTACATCCATGAAAAAGGAGAAAAGATATTTTAAATTTGTTTAAAAAAATTATTCTTTTAAAGTGCTCAAGATGCAAACAGGAAGTACGGAAGAACTAAAATTTGTTTTGCTTTCAGACCGAGTGCTCGTAGAAAATAAATAAATAAAAATAATAATAAAAAAACCTATATATATATATATATAAAAAGAAGACGCTTTTGTCTCTGGCTGTTTACAGAAAAATACATAATTTATTTTGTTCGAAATATTTTGCCTTTTTGGCTGTTATTACAGCCATTTAATGAAATTCCCTACAGGAAAACCACGGCGCCGTCGTCAGCTTATCTTGATTCGGAAGCTAGTTGTACAAATTGCGCAAATGAAACTGCACAAGTTATTTAAAAGAATATCTGTGTAAATTACAAAGTTATACTAATAAATTTCCTTTTTCACCCTAAGTCAAGAGTTCACTCTCAATAAAATGTTATATCCTCCACTTTTTCGTATTAAACCAACCGGTTGCCATTTAATTCATGGATCCTATTACATTCGAACTAGATAAAAAGCTGGTTAAACCGTTCATTAAAATTTTGTCCGTTCACCATTCACTTAGTAAAGCTAAAGAATAAATGAATGAATAAATAAAACCGTTAAGAGGGCTTAATATCTCGCAGAATATCTTTCAAAGCTAAAACAAATCATAAAAACAAGTCCAACACTTACAAAAAGTAAAAGATTGAAAGATTGCTAAGAAACGGGTGAAATAAGTGTTTTGTATGTTTGCGCCCTCCCCCGCCTCCTCCTTAATAGCGCCGACATCCCGATTTGAACTTAGGTTTTTTTTTTTTTTTTTTGTTAAAGATCTTGGTCTTCTAAGGTCCTTCCCACCAATCCCATGCTTCGTTTTATGATTTCAGGAATTCAAAAATTTACAGTTAAAGTTAGACACTTGATGTAAATGCGTGGGAAAGCTGGCCCGTTTAGTTTTTGGTGAATTTCTTTTCGTGTTTCGTTTTATGATTTTTCTTTTATTCTTGGGTGAGTCTTATTTGTTCTTTGTTGAATCACATCGCATTTTTCAAAGCTCTATATCAAGTTACACCTCCTTTAAAATTTTGATTTTGTTCAAAACTTTTTACATCAATGTATGATTTGGCGTTTTTGATTAAAATTTGGAAAATCTAATACCTTTTTTGGCATTTTTACACTTCTATTCCCACCTCTTTTCTTCCAGGCTTTCAATAATTTTTTCAAATCTTTTAGCCAATAACGCTCTTGCATGGGTGATCATTCCGTCCAATAGCAATGGGACACCCCTCTTCTACTATCATTACCTCCCCCTCCACGAAAAAAAGAGCAGGAACCCCCCCCCCACCCCAGAAAAAGAAAAAATATCCCCAAATCCTTTTCTCTAAAAATTTTAATGACCTTACTGTGCCATGACCCCATTAGTTCGGCACCCCCATTGGACTATTGCACCAATAGATTCAATCAAACCACTACCAACAAAATCTTAATTTCTTAAAAATATGGAGGGTGTATGATCCAACAAGTTGTTTACACAATGAAATAGTATCTCTTCTTGCAATTAGGTGAACAGAATCATTTAGAACACAGAGTTCTGCTGCAACGAGTTAAGTTCTCCAAAACACAAACAGGATGCGATCTCGCTGCTGACGGACTCAATGAGCATTAACCTCTGCCGCAGAATTCCTGTAGTTTAACGACGGCTGAGAGCAAATGAACAGGTTAAACCGTGATCAATTAATTGTTCTTCAGCACACCACAACTTATGTTAACACGCAATCCATTTTCATGCCCCGTGATTTATGGGAACCGAGTTGATGGAATTTCTTCTGTGAGTGTGGGAGTTTCTTTGCGAGATTTTACGATTTCTTCATGAACTCCCCCTTAATCGTGTTTCTCACGTTGTTTTCTCAATCAGAATTCTTATTTCTTGGAGCTGAAGACATGCTCTTTAATATATCTCATTCGCAAGTGTCCTTTATCATAATAAATTAAAGTCTTTTTTTTTTTTGTATTGAGCTATGACGCAAAACTTGGAAAATCAGCAAAACAATAATTCATACAGCTGTTTTGAGGATTCTTGTAATTTCTTCAGTACAAAAGCGAGCTTGAGATTTACGAAGTTTCAAGCATAATCATGCAAACAAGACCAATATTTCAGAGCTTAGATAATTCGCAACTCCAATAAACTATAGGGAGCGCTGCAGCCACTGACTAATGGCGGATGAAAAAGGGAAAACAAACAAATGCCGTAACTTAAAACTTGCTTTGAAGCTTAGTGAATGGCAGTAATTTTTTATCGTGTTTGTGTTAAACTTTATTTTCTTTTCTTCTGAAATCACACTACACCACAAACTGTCCGAAGTCTGTAATTTACCCCAAAGAAAACACGTGGAATGGAATGTTTTACCTTTTTCGACAGTATTGTTAATCACCGCAAGATAGCGTATTCGAGCTCTGGAGTTGCGAATAATTTGAAAGCAGGATTAACATAAAACAAACATTGGCTAATCTGAAGCAATAAAAGAAGTGAACATTAAACAGTAAGAAGGCTGAAATAAATTCTGTAACTAATAATTAACGTAAATTAAAGAATTGATTCATAGATCAAAGAATCATTTTGAACCAGATAGAACCAGATCACATAGAAATTTTGATATTTTATTAGATGAATAGGATTTACCGCTTTGGTTACTTTAATAGACCTTTTTCAACGATCTAATGCTTTTCCAGTGAACAAGAGATTTCAGTGGAATAATTGAGAGCGCTGTGTATGAAAGATATGTGTATTTATCTTTTTATACTTTATTCACATTGTGAGTGCGCATTAATGTGGAGCTTGGAGAATGCGTACCGTTTTCAGCAAAATTCAAGATTGTATGTTCTTAGAAGTCATCCGTTAAACAAAAATTAGTACTTTCTAATTTTATCATTTAAGACTGTTTCCATAGATTTTACATCATTCACACTGGAAGTTGAACAAAAGGAATCAAAGTTTTTTACAACAACCTCTGAAGTACACAAAAGCCTCAACCTTTGGGGCAAATGAGCACCGAGGTAAAAAATTCCACAAGATTTTGTTGTTTTATTGTAGGGCCAAATATGTCCAAGACAATTAAAATTCAAACATAAAATTAAAAAAAAAAGAGTATTTAAGAAAGCTGTAAGAAAACAAAGGATTACCTAATATTGCAGGAAGAAAATTGAACTGAAAGCTCAAGACATCTTTTCTTCCAACGGTTGATTTTGGAAGCTTGGTTATATTTCCTACTATTGGTTGTTATGTGCGTTGATTGTGCTGTTCGTCCTTAGGTTGTTCTATCCGTTTCACGGTCATCGTAATAGGGGGAAACAAATATGTATTCTAAATGTTTCTTCACATATTGACCAATAGAAGTTCGTCCATCAAATTCTGTTACTCTTCCAACATGACCTCCTGTACCTTTAAGCCTACTGCAAAGTCATTTCGGGAAAATCATAAACCCTTTTGGGCTTTGTGCGCAATCATAAAACCGGCACGTATTTCTTCAAGAGCCTGATTCGAAAAAGCTATGATGAATGGTTTTTATTTTGGGGCATTTTCTTTCTGAAAAAAATGAAATCTTGGTGAGGAAACCACCAAGCACTTTTAGGAGCAACATTGAAAGCTAGAACTACGAATATAGGAGCCGTAAGATCATTGTACGCACTCACTCTACAAAGAAGTACACGATTGTCCCCACAACATGCAAATGTGTAGGGTAATAACGTAAACACCCCAAAATTATGCAAGCACTAACAGTAATTTAACGTGTTTGATGCCTAAAGGCTAATACAACTACTCACCTTAAAGTGATTTCAGCAAAAAAACCAACTGGATTTCAAAATTGCAAACTAGCAGCAAACCAAAAACAGCTTTATAAATTTTAAATCCCTGCTTAACACAAAACTGAGTAAACAAAGTAAGGCTGTACTGTCTTTTCACCAGCATGGACAACTGCCATCCGAGACATGTTCTTGGTACTTAGTGTTTGCAAGACAAATACTAATTGAGCAATTAGCTATAATATTCGCACTTCGCAATTTTTCAAATGAAAGCGCTTTTACCCCTGATACACATTTACCACACTTCACAACACATCGCTATTGTAATTTTTTCCCCACAGAACATTACCTTTGCAGTGACACCCCGACTTTCATTGATGCCAAAGAGACTTTATTTCAAAAGTATTTGATTGAACATCAGTATACATTTTTAATTTTTGATGTCTCTGGTGTTCACCGATTTTCATCAGTGAACATTTCCGACTTTTATTGCCTCAAGTGCTCTTCGATGGAAAATAAATTATAGCACCAAATAGGAAAGTGAATGGTAAGATTCAAAATGTACCTGGACAAAATATTATATTAGTAAGAAAGCAATTGCTTCATCCTTACTAAAAGTCTGAATTTCGCTAGGAATGTGCTAGAAATTAAAAATACTTAAACATTACCTTTTGCACTTACGACACATGTGTACGAAACCAACATAAATAAGGAAAAAAATTTATTGAAAAAAAAAATGAGTACAAATAATCTAGAGTAAGAAATGTGAAAAAAAAAAACTATGGAAGCAGAAAGCCATTTATTTCCTATGATTACATATTAACTCCACTAATGACGCCCGTAAAGAATGAAGTTTTTAATTTTGTAAAGAAATTATCTTATTTTTTATGTTATGCAACTTATTTCATGGCAAAAACAAGAAATCAAACATGGACAATGTTCGATTCCAACAATTTTTGGTCTTCATTTTACGCATATGTGATCATTTAATCATTTGAAACAGTTTTTTGCGGTTTTCAACTTTTCTAACAGAAAGACATTTTCGCATTTTGTTCATTCTGTCGTGTCTTAAAGGAATCGCGTTGCACTGCATAGAATGTCACTTTACATGAAACGATTGGTTTAAAGATATGAAATATGAGGACGTTGCCTCATTCCTATCAAAGAAAAGCCATTTTCCCACTAATTGAAAGCTAATCCACTTAAGCTTTTAGTTACGGAGAACGTGAGTTGCTTTTTCGCACAAGTACTCACGATGCATTTGGCATAATCACACCTTGGACGATCAGTGAAAGCCAATCTCTCAGCAAGCAGCCAACGGTTACTGCTGAATACTCTATAAATCTTCTCCTATGATTATTCACCTGTAAGTGATGATTCTTGGGTTACCAAACAGTCCCCCATTAAACACGAATCACATTCTTCTCTCATTCCAATGCTCTACTCTGATTTGAGACTTTCAGCCTCGACTTCGTTAGAACATAGAGCGCTATCAATATTATGAAGGATAAAAAATGATGTCTAGAGCACAAATAGAATTTAATTCTCAATTTGGCGAAGTATCCATGAGTAATGGAGCCATCCTGTCATACGCACGTGTTCGTATCGCAAGTCTGTTTAAAGCTAGTTTACGTTCGGCAATAAATAACTTCGAACGATGTAATTGGCGTCCAAGCAATATTAAAATAGATAATAGGTGTTGAGATAAATGTTAGATGGATGTGATTTCCACCACGAATGAATTTAAATGTGTCTTATTTCAACGATATAGTGTCTTCAGGCAATCAGGATCCAAAACAGGAATAGAAACCTTATTCTTTTTCAATTGGAATTGATGACTGAATGTACATTAGTCATTTTTAATGGCCGAAGCAGTGTAGTCACTGATTTGTCGGGCATCATATTGAATGCATATTCGAAGTAGTTCAAGCTGTTTAGCACCATAAAAAAAATCGCTCTATACAATATGCTTTTTAAAGGTTTAAATATAGATCTGCTTGAAGTTTGATCCGATAACACTCTGATTGAAGAAGTTCGTTTCAACCTTTATTTTTTGTGCAGTTCCAGTCCCGAAACGTAACGAAATGATTCTATTTGAGAATACAAGTCTATCGATATTATTTTAAATATAACTTTAAACTAACTTCATATCAATTTTTATTAATTTATGAATTTCAGGAGTAAAAGGTAAGATGAGTTAGAAAAGGGTTAATTAATTGAAAAAATATTAGCATAAAAAATAAATGAAATACGGATAAATTGGATTTCTAAGTAGGAAGAAAATTAACACTAAAAATGAAAGTGTTGTTCATTAAAGATCTCTATGTAGAAAAGAAAAAGTCATTTGTCTATTATAGTAATTCTCAACCGGGCAGGGGGGGGGGGATTTGACTCTTCAAAGGGGCAATACAATTTTGAAGAGGTAATGGGGAGCGATGTGTATTTAAAAAGTGACATTTTAATAATAAATTACTAACAAATATCGAAATTGTTCAGAGAATACTCAGAAACGTTTCTGAATATATGAAGAAGCTGCAGTTTATGAAATTTTCAAACACATTTATGAGTATTTCGGAATCCTCTCTCAGTAGTTTTCAAACACATTTCTGAGTATTTCGAAATCCTCTTTCTGTATAACTTTCAGAAACGTTTCTGAGTATTTTGGAATCCTCTTTCTGCAGTTTCCAAACACATTTCTGAGTGTTTCGAAATCCTCTTTCTGTAATTTTCAGAAACGTTTCTGAGTATTTTGGAATCCTCTTTCTGTAGACTGCAAAAATGTTTCTGAGTATTTTGGAATTCTTTTCCTGTAGTTTTAAAAAACATTTCAGAGCATTTCGAAATTATCTTTCTATAATTTTCAGAAACGTTTCCGAGTATTTCGGAATCCTCTTTCTGTAGTTTTCAAAAACGTCAGAAATGGGAATGGGAACTTTGAAACCCTTAGAACCCTATAAAACACATTATGCTATTCATAGTTTCATAATACATTCACAAATATACGTATATGTATTGTTATGACTGATTTCCTATTAGAGTTAGGCATTACTCACGTTGGCTTTGGTTATGTTGCCAAAGCCAACATGTTTTTGGTTATTTTGCGCCATTTTATCATTTCAAGAAACGTGATACATGATTCTTTAGAGTGAAAGAGCTAAACCTTAATTTTACAATTGCACGCTTTTAACATCTTTTTTATCGGTATTAATAAACCTGTACTTTACTCTAGCGCTTACTTTTAGCTCTCAAACTTTTAGCATGACACCTTAACCTGCGTCCCAGCTTGAGCTTACAACACATTGAGGGAAAAGAAGTCAAAATATAACCTCCTGTGCCTTTATTTTGGAGCGACCAAAGCAACTTGTCGGGTGTACTGAATGTGGTAACAGTGTGTGTACTGGATGTTAGATTTAAAGCCTTCAATTCTGCTTAAAAAAAAATTAAACTGGGAAAATTGAAATTATGTTTTTCGTAATAATGTATTGTGAGGGAACCTTTTTCATGGGGTCTCTTGTTTCTACAAATCGCTCCTATCGCAAACATTGCGAAACAACAATTTTAACTCAAACCCTGGATGATGTATGCTGGATGCTGGATAATGTGTGTAGGATGCTGGATTTTGTGTACTGGATGCCGGATGTTGTGCGTTGGATGCTGGCTATTGTGTATGGGATGCAGGACGTTTTGTTTTGGAAGCTGGATGTTGTGAACTGGATTATCGTTTATACATTTGAGCCATTCTGATAACTAAGAGTAGTGATATACGTAAATAACAGATAAAGCTGACGTTTGTCCAAATTAAAGGGATGTGACGCACATATGATAAAATTATCCAAAATGTGCACCATTAGTATAGAAAAAAAAATTTCATTTTTTCGTCAGTAAATGATTTGTACAAAACTTAAAAAGAGGATAGGACATTCCCTACATTCAAGTGAGGAAAATAAACAATTCGCGATTGCTCGAAAAAGAAAAAAAGATTTTTGTGTCAACACTTTGAAACACTTTTCCTGTTTTAACTTCTTATTTTTTCAAATACAAAATTTAATGAGATGTTCCTGAAATACATCCAAACCTGCTTTTGTGCTGTGGATAGGGACCGCATAAAGAAAAATCGCATTAGAAATATCGTTTAAAACTTCACTAGTAGCTGTAAAAATAGTTTTTGCATTCAAAATTACTGCCAAAAAAAAAAAAAAAAAACGCACATAAAAAGACCGCACAAAAACAACTTTGAGTGCAATTTACTTAATAGAATCTACTAATCTGAACAAAAGTAAATTTACTAGTTTACTTCGGTTCAGATTAATCGGAACAATGCAATTTTTTTTTTTTTTTTTTGCCATATCATACGTTGATTGCAAGCTAGTTCCAACGAGCTCACGAAACAGCTCCATCTGTCTTATTACTGTATGTCTAGTATACAAAGACAATAAAAAGGGTGGGGGGTGGACATATAGTTTTGAAAATCGTCACACGCGTACAAAAAGGGCTACCAACGAACATAAACTAACATTCCCCGGTCGTAGGGGGAGGGGGAAGGGGGAGCTCGCTGCGCCATCTTGGAATTAAGGTGCGTTTTTTTACTTTTCACCTTATTTGCGAACAAAATCATCATGTGTTAAACTAAATGCGTAAAATTACCTTTAAAAAGAAATTTTTAGTTTTATTGTAACTTCAGTCCTTCTAAGTTCGTGAGTTTTTGGAAAAACTGCCTACTTTTTCCCTTTTCTTTATTTTTGGAACTCTGCGAAAGGTATATAAATCACTTACAAAAGATTAATAATAATAATTTGAATTTTGACCTCTTGAATTCAAATTATGTTTTTCGCAATCACGAGTTTGTATGTGTGTGTGAGGGGTATGTGTGTTTGTGTATGTGTGTAAGTGTATGTATTTGTTTGTGTATGTGTGTGTGTAGGCATGTGTGTGTGAGGGGTATGTGTGTTTGTGTATGTGTGTAAGTGTCTGTATTTGTTTGTGTGTGTGTGTGTGTAGTTGTGTATGTATGCGCGTGTGTGTAGCATATGGATGCAACCTGGAGACGGTTTTCGCTATAGGAGCAGCATCGTGAGGAGTCGGTCGACGGTGATGCTGCAGAGGGTGCTGGCGGGAAAATAAAATGATGGCACATCAAAACAGTCAAGTGAGAACAACAAGCAATCGTGATTGCTCAAAAAAAAAAAAGCTCTTGGACTATGCTATGTTATTTAAGTCATATAAGGACAAAGAATACCTCAAAGCATGTTGGATTCAAAACGTGTAACCCTTGTGTGGACAGGATAAGTGATAAAATTAATAACACAAAAGTCCAAATATGCAAAAAGCAGAATAAGGCAAGCATAATGATGAAAGTAAACACGTATAGAATAAAAATAAACAAATGTAAAAATGATTTGGTACTCAAGGTAAGAGGGCATCGACTTGATTTTTCGAAAATGACCATTTTCCTTTTCTTTTCTATTTTTGAAGACCCCTCAAAGGTTTGTTTGGTGGGATTATTTTTTCTTTTTGGTGTGCAGTAATGCGGATCGGTGAAATAATTTGATTTCTTGAAATTGAAATACAGGTGGGGGTGGAAGGGGGCGGGACATGAAGTTGGACAAAAACATGTGCTGATGTTTTTATTCTTATTTTCCCACAAATGTAAAGATGAAAAAAAAATACTAATAGAAAAAAAAAGCATATAGTTTTAAAAATTGCCGCACACATACAAAACGACCTCCTAATGAACACACGAAAAGTCCTCGGTGATAGGAGTGGAGTTCGTGCCACCATCTGGGTATTAGGAAGCGTTTTTTTTTTTTTTTTTTCATTTGTCGTCTTCTATCTCAAAATCAATTTTCTTGCCAGCAAAATCACCAACTGTGAAATTAAAAACAGCAAAACTGCCTTTAAAAATGTGTTTTAATTTCTGTTGCAGCTGTGATATGTGCGGAGATTTATGTGTCAAAGAATTTTTTTTGCAGTGTATGCATAAAAAAACCACCAGTATTTTTTTTCAATAATTTTTTTTTTTTTTATAACGGAAAGCTTTTTAACGTTCAGTTTTAAACATTACGCTCAGATCGTTCAGATTTATATTCAAATCAAATTCTAGAGGATAAGTGAAATGAAGAAGTTACGTTTATGCCAGGCTTCACCTTTAGAATAACAAGATTGCTTTTGCGATGAAATTGTGCCAAATCTTCCAAAGGGCAAGGAAGGTTCATCAAACATTAATTTAATAGAGGCAAAAAACAGCGCCTTCCTAAAAAAAGCCTGACTCAAACACTAAATATTTTCAATCAGGTAAATATTGAGAAACACGATATCATCTGCATAAAGACGAATTAAGCTACCGAAAAAAAAAAGAGATGAGTTGAGGCTGGCGCTGTCCATTAATTAAATATACATTTATTCACATCATTTTAATACACACTAGTAAATGAGTGAGTACATGCATTTATTTTGCCATATTATTTATCGTAGGTAAAACATGCACAGAGTAACAGTTACACTTAAGAAAAAAAAAAAAAAAGACAAGACAAAAGCGTCGAATCCCATTCACATACGTTCGAAAAGACTCTCGTAAACCTTGTGAGCTTGATTTCTCTGTTAGTTACAGGCGATGATAGTTCTGTTTATATTAGTTCTTCGCCCGTAAATAGCTTTCAAGAGTTATTATACCGTAATTTAAATATTAATTGATGATTAAACGAGGGTCATTTAGTCAAATTCTGCAAAGTTCTGGTTGAATAGCTAACTGTTCATTTTTAAACGTGGCACTCTATTTTTAGACAACACAGAACGATAACGCGGAAAGTTATTGACCATATCACTTGAATATATAAAAAATGGGAAGGAAAAAATGACCAATACTGTGTTAAATAAGAGGAAAAAGTGAAACTAAAACAGTGGTTAGTTGCAAATGGGTTTTATTTTACTGGAGGAGCATGAGAGTGTAACCGTTTGGTATAATCAACAACGAAGTTCTTGTTGACAGCAGTTTAAAACCATTACTACTTCTTCGTTGACACTTAGTGAAACTAATCATCCGAAGCATAAGGATAAATCGGTCAAGTATTTTAAAGTAAAATTAGCAGATGAGTGTAATGTATTTGTATTTTAAATTTATGTAGGTTGACCCATCGAGGACTAATTGAGACAAAATCATCGATGTGGACAAAATAGATCACGTAACATGAGATGAGAGATTTAAAATTGTATTTATCTCACATTTGAACAGCAGTTTTAATTGATTTTTTCTTTTCTGTTGAAAATATTTTAAGCATTTTTGTTTCCTTTAAAATGGGTAAGTATTGTATTTGTGTTATAAGTTTATGCTGGTTGGCAACATCGAGATCTAATCAAGACAAAATGGATCATGTAGCATGAGATAGGAGGTTTCTTTTTTTTTTTTAATTTCTTTTATTTCACCTATCCCACACTTGAAAAGTTATTTTAATAAATTCCTTTTTTTTTCCTGTAAAAGATATTTTGAGAATTTTTGTTTCCTTGAAAAGGGGCAAGAATTTTGGGCACTTGTATTATAAGTTTTTTTCAGGTTGGCAACCTCGAGGTCTAGTCGAAACAAAATAGATCACGCAACATGAGATAGGTGTTATATACAAAGTACTTATGCGGTTTCTTAGCAGTAAAACCTAAAGGAATGACTCGAGTAATACTTCGATACATGAGGCAGTGAGAAACAAAGGGATGTAAGTGGAAAAATTAAAAGTTTTTAGATAACCAGTACAAATATTAGAGGAACCTCTCCTCGTCTTGGGGCAGGAGAAAGTACTAGTGGCCCTGGTAGGAAATTTAGAAAAAAAATATCAACGAAGGCCTACCCAGGACGTTATCATTAAACGCGTTTTACTCAAAACTTGAAATTGTTCACTTACGTCCCTTTGCTTCTCACTTCCTCATATGAAAAAGACAGGAGTGCACTGGTCATTGGCGTAGGTGTAGCTTCACTTAGAGGGAGTCCGGTGGGGTAATAAGTTAATTCAATTCTCTTCTCGTTCTAAAGTCTTCAGACATCGTTTCTAGTAAAAAAAATATCAGTGTCAACAGAAGAGGCAAAAGGTATTAAAGAGACAAAGTGGCTCTTTTGACAGCATTTCGGCTAAGCTACAGAATCGACATGTGAAATCGACAAATGTAATCATACACATAAGGATATCACAAAGAGTATGATGCTTGGAGAAGAGGCAGGGGAGAAAAATAAACCGGTTCCTTTGTCAAACTAAACACTGTAGGATTGACCAATTGATACTGACTACTAGTTTGGCAAAATTGAACTTTCGGAAGTTGAATTTTGATTGCTTCGCAAATTTAATTAACTAGCTTACCTGTATGGAAAACGCTGCCTACATTTTTACTTTAAAAGTAGCTGTTCAAACCGTATACATTACTGCCCGTTAAAATGAACATACTTGCTCCTGAACGCATAATTACTTCAGCAATTTTACTTTGACCTTCATCAACAGACTTTGTATCTATTCCAAAACTATTTTCAGCATCATTCATTTTCAGCTTGTCGGCCAGCGAAAGATGCTTATCACCACACAGACGGTTCATGTTTGATGATATGATTCATTGTCTGTGAAATGCGTTGATGGACTCTGGATGAGTATCACGTTTTCAATTAAGTGACATTACTCCTTATCGGGTTAAGAAGACGATTCATCAGTCTTCCCCGAATGGTACCTCACGCAATGAAATGGACTGTGTCGTAAAAGTAAGGGCGATTCAGTTTCTTGGCTCAAAACCAATTGCTGAAAGGTGGAATTGAATCATTTACCCACGTAAAGATGAGAATATATCTCATGAATCGATGTATTTAAAACATAGGTCAAAACAGTGTTATTGCGGCAGCAGTGGTGATAATGGGTCCCCCATGAATCCGGCATGATGAGAGGACTTGTTGAAGCCAAATGTTCTCAATCCGTCCGTGGGAAACTTTGATCGATCCTTATAGGATTGTACCTGTCCGTGTTGAAAATATTTCTGACTGCAATAAATATGTAAAAGTAAAATAAATAAAGGAACAAAACTTTATGCGATCTTTTTTCCATAATGCCATAGTTTTAAGACGTAGAACCCATTACTTAGTCCTTGAAGACTTGCAACACTGACCAGGTTTTCGTTACTTTAACTCGTTTCGTCTAACGTTTTTATTTCAAAACTGAACTGAACTCTGTATTTACTTTTTATGATGTTCTGTTTATCCCCTCAGGCTTATTTAGAGGAAAAAGCGTAAATATGGGCAGCCTTTTTTGTTTTTGATTTAAACTTACTTTTAATTCGAGAAATTCTAGATTTTTGTCTTTCATTAAGAGCTACAGCATGTATCCTGTATACGAGATGGCGTAACAATGATTCATATCAACTAGAAAATCGTCTGTCAAGGTATGACGGGTGAAAATAGCTTCTACGTTTGTACGAAGCCATTGCCTATTTGGTGATATTTTGATAATTGAAACTGTAACCTTAACTCCAGTGGATTGACCCTTAACTCTAGTTGGTAGCGTTCATTGCTGACCATTTTTTCGTTTCTTAATTTCCCTGAAATGATAATCTTACCAGTGAAACAGTTAAGTCACCGGATCAAGTTCAGGCGGGTTACTCGATCATCGGCTATTGTTTATATGAGGATGATTTCATTTCAGAATAGGCGATTTACAAAAAGCTTTAAAATAGCATCCGACAAAATGGGATGTAAATATGGGCACCCTTCAAAAAAGTCACCAAAAATAGTTTAAAAACAGGATAAAACTAGACCAAAAGGTAAAGAATTTATTTATTACATGGAAAAAAATATTTACAGAAATCTCAAATATAATTGGCCCTTTCAGTCCCTCACAATATAACTGTGCCTACAAATGTCATGCTTAAATTGTGCCGAGTGTGAGGCATACATATTTCATCTACACCTCTTTCCGAATATTTTCAAGGAACTTTCCATCCCGAAAGATGCAAGTTGCATCGCCTGAGCAATAGTTTTTGTTGTTTTAAAAAACATTATGGTATAGGTATAATGATTGTAACTCTTTAAATGGAGTCCCACATTTATATCAGCTACACCTAAGAAAGAGGGCCACTCTCACATGTACCGTAAAAGCGTGCGTGACTAAAGTTATACTTCAAAAAGTCCCTTAAAATATCTGCTTTTTGGATTTCACTGTGAAATTGTTTTTAACTAAACATATAAACATGAAAAAAAAAAAAAAAAAGATTTCACATACCTATAAAAAGTTTGCAGTCTAAAACTAGTAAATGGCACCATATGCAGTCCTCACCATCAGTCTGCAGTACCAGCTTAGCCACTAGGGTAGCCCATAATTACACCTGTGACCATTTTTACACCTTTTCCTCTACTTATAGATTAGAAGCAAAATAACTGCTTATCTTTTGATATACATTTTGCTGCAACTAACTGATAGTGAAAAAATTTTTTAATTTAAATTTTTTTTTCAAGCTTGGTGAAGGTTTTTTTATTATTATTATTATTATTTTTTGAAAGTAAAAGCACTGATCTGCGAAAACTTTTCACTTATTTTACCGGTTTGTGAGGTAAATAAGCTTATTATTTAACTCACAAAGATTTAGGCCATCAAATTTCCGAAAGAATGGTATTGTCCTGATGCTTGTAGTGATTACTTTCCAAGAAAAGTGTTTACTTTTAAACTTTAAAATGATCCATTTCCGTCTCATAATTGTCAGTTTTATTTGAACGTCAAAAACCAGTTTTCAGAGCAATCCATATTAATTTGAAAGTAAGGGTTGAAGAACTTCTTTTTCGAAGGTATAGTGTGTAGTAAGCTTCCGTGGGAAGGTGAAGGGAATCTGTAGAAATGAGTTGTTGTGATATTTCAAGAAACACGTTTTGGATTCCATACTAACAAATGTTGGAGTTAAACTTTTTTTTTTATCGTGCTTTAGTTTCAACGGAAATCAAAAGAGCAATCATGTACAATGAAGCTGAAGTGCAATATACATGACAACAAATGCAAAAAAGTGAAAAATTTGCAGACATTGTCCTTGACCTTCCCACGTCAATAAGGCATTCGAGTGAATATATACGCTATTTGAAATTCCATAGAAATTTTTGAGGCATAACAAATTATATTTTTGCTATCGTATGCATTTTTAATGACGAATATTGTTTTTTATGTGGCCCACACAGCCGATTCTTGATAACTGCTTTATTTTAGCATTTATAGCTGAAAATATTTAAAAATGTATATTCCTCGGCCTCCCTTTTTTCGACTTTTTGTACAAACACGTTCAACGTTTTTTTTTTTTAACCTGACAAAATGTTTTTTACCATAATCTTACACCTAAAAAAACATCAAAGCATAGTTTATCAAAAAAAACATTGCAAAAATATTCATTAATACACAAAAAAGTATTCATTTTCATGTGACATAATAATTATGTCACCCTCAGCTAGCGAAATTAAAACACTCTAATTTAGCATTAAAATCGCTAAAAAATGTCCTTGACCGCGAATGACCAGCATAATACAGACTAAAGTTAAAAACAAGCTAATGGGGTTGAGTAAAATTCAAATAATATTGCATCAATTCTCTTAGCACTGCTGCAAAGCATGCTTGTGCCAGTCGTTTCGGTATTTCCCCTGCTACGTATATAGGATAGGTGAGGGTAAAGCCCCGCGATTTTCAGTTTTTATGCCACCATGGTCAGTAAAAGGCATATTTTCCCATTTTTTCAAATTAGAGTCCTTGCGTGGGTTGTTACCTATTATCTTTCCAAATTTTAGCTACGTCTGATTAGTAATAATTGAGAAAATTACAATTTAGCGGGAAAACAAAATTGCGGGGTTTTGCCCCTCAAACTGGGGTAAAACCCCGCAATGCGGATCTTTACCCCACTCAAGATGAATGTGAATAAAAAGGGTGACTGCTTGATAAAAACACTTGAAAAACCTCCTAGAACCATTGGTTTATTGTTATTCAGCAGTACCGAACTTTAATATCTCACACATTTAATCTTTTTTTTTTTTCTTTTTTTTTTAGCTTTGTCACGAAAATATTTTTTTCTCCACAAAAGGAGGATTAATTACCCGGGAAAAAATGACAGCCGCATTTTAAAAAAATAATTTAAATGGCTGAAGCTATAATTTAATTGAATATCTAGTACCCAGTGCTTTGAGTTAACAGTACACTAGGTTGAGTTTTCTAAAAATGTTATTGTGTCATGGATGGAACCGTGTCTTGCTGAGGTTACGACAATTTATTTTTACCGTCTTCATTTCCAATCACTCTTCCTGTGTCTCAGTACATTTGCAGGCTTATAGGTGTTGGATGTAAAAAAAAAAAAAAAAAACTCTACATAACCTCCTCCTTCTTGTCATATTGAAGTTATCTTGGCACATTGTGCAGGGATAAGCTTCGAGTTATTCTCTACAGTTTCACTCGAAATCTCGAAAGTATAGGGAAATTTGTTTCTTCTTCGAAGCCCCAAACTTTGTTCCATTTTTCAGAGATGTCTTCAATCGATATTTTTGATCCTAACTTTAATGTCTACCATACAGAACGAAAAGATGCCTGCAATTAAGGCACGTTCTTCATTAAGCTTGACATTTATCATGGTTCTGAATTGTTTTTCTTCTGAAGATGCTAGAACAAAAAAATAAACGTACGTAAATGTTCAAAAAAAAAAAGAAGAAGAAGAAGAAGAAGAAGAAATTATTACATTAATGAAAGCACATTTGAATTGAAATGAAGATTTTCCCTAACAAATCTTATCGAAATTAAAACTTTATGAGTAAATGTCCACCAAAAATTAATTTTTTAAGATGAATAAGCTGCACAAAACACCATGCTAAACAAAGATATTAATAATATTTCAAAAAAGAGACAATTTTAAGCCGAGTGGAGAGAATCCTTGACCTTTTGGAGATGCGGGGTTTTACCCCAAAACAACTGCGGGGATTTTCCCCATTTTGTCACTTTCTGAAAAACGTCCCATGTTGCTTTTAAGCAGCCACTTGAATAAATGTTTTCACGTGAAGTTGAAGCTTTAATGTACCAGTATTAACATGTAATTCATTGTTTCTTCTTTTCAAATTCTACATTTTACAGTGCTCGAATAATATATTAGAAAAGTTAGATCAAAGTAGTAAAAAACAGACTTATCCCCCTTTCTCGTCTCTGGAGTGCTTAGTCAGGACAAAATTTCATTAATCAATAGGTTTCCATAGGACAAACCCACCACCTAGAGGTAAATTTCTTACTCTAAGGTGATCAAGTTAAAATGTCGGTGCGGGTTTTTACCCCACGCGGGACTTTACCCCCACCTACCCTATTTTTTAATTTTATCGTTATCTAAATGTGCGTTTGTACAATGCAATGTTTATTGTGTGTAGACTTCACGGATTAGGTTTAAGTTCTGGTAAAAAGAAAGCGTGTTGTTGTTTTTATAGATTATGTGTGAATTTGTCACTTCTCTGGCGTCACTCCTCTGGCAGTTTTAAAGTCAATAGTGTAGCCCCTTGAAGGCATATTTTCCCCAGCGCATATAAAACTCAAAAAAGTTCAAACATCATCTGGCCTTCATCTTTGCAAAAACAAAAGTAATGACAACTAGTGAAATGATGAATGTTAAACTAAACAGAAATTTTTTCTTTGGGAACGCAAAAAATTTATTTACCGTATGTTCACCCATTCAACTGATTTTATAATGTGAACAATGTATGCTGACAATACTCAACCTTATTTATAAAGCCTTTTTAAATTATTTTATCGTAGAAGCAAGAAAATAGATCTGTCTCCAGAAACCGCAGTAATCTGTGTGCTGCCCAATAAATCTCTTGAATCACATAAAAAATAATAAAAAAAGAAGAACGACAATAATAAAACTAATTATCAAAATAAGTCACATTTTCCAGTGAAGCCAAACGTTCTGTTTTTAAACTGTTTAAAATTTCAGAAACATTTGCTTTTCAAATAGGGAAACATAGCATAGCAATAAAGTGTTTTCTGATAGAGATCTTTGTTCAATCGTATTGATTGACTAATACGTTATTGAGGACTTTTACCTCATCGATGTTTAAGATATGCAAGTATTTCTTTGCTAAATATACACTAGTTCCAACAATTGATTTTTTGTAAGTAAAGATCGTCAAATATGCGTGAACTAGTCAGATGTACCACGGTAGGAGATCACGGGTGATCACCACGACTTCCCCAAAAAATTTCTTATTCGGTAACTTTCGCCTGACAATTCGGCGAAATACTTTATTAATTGTTAATCCTTATACTTTATCAATTGTTATTAATTAATCAATTGTTAATCTTTAATTGTAAATTAATTGTAATTTTTAATTGCCAAACTCTGTTGAGGGGAACAGACACACACGACACTCATTCCCCAATCTCAAACCATACATTCAGATGCTCAGATCTGTTAATTTTTCAACATCTACGAAGACTAAAAAACAGATTTATATTAAACAAAAGCATCCTTGACGTGCATTTAAATACAGATCTAAGCAATGTTGAGTAATGAACACGCGGATGTAAAGTAATAAATTACGAAGAGTTAAAAGGCATTTTTTCGTA